>NW_015171556.1:168401-255823 GCF_001447785.1 Gekko japonicus
CCCTCCTGTGGAAGTAGTGCCACAGATTCTCAGCATTAAAACAGACTTTCTCATGGAGCTTCAGAGCGGTACGGATGTACTGTGGAAACTGTCAGGATTAGACAGAACTTGGCCTGTTCAAGCAAGGCAATGCTTTATTTTATTTATTTATTTTATTTATTTTATTGCATTTATACCCCGCCCTCCCCGCACACAACAAGCAGAACTTCACCAGTATATGTAGGAAACACAGGAGCCTTGACAGGAAAAAAAGTAGCCACTGTTTCAGATTTGCCTCTTGTCTGACTGATTGTTGACAATGAATTTGGTCCTTATGCAGGAATAAGAAATAAACTCACCAAGCCATTTTCAGGGCCTTTTCAATAAAACAGAGAAATTTCACAGACACATCAGCTCAAGAGTCAGAGGTTTTATAAACTAAACAATAAATGCTGTTTCCTTGATGAATAGGGGATAACATGGCATTTCAAATGAGGAACTAAAGACGGAGGTAAATAAATAATTCAGCAATGACGACTGCAAAGAAGTGCAGGTTGGTCTATGAACAAACAGCAAGGAAGCCACAGCTGTCCCAGGGAAAGCTGTGAGAATAGTTCTACCACCCTGGAATGCACTGTAAAGCAAGGACAGTTAGTATTTAATAGTTGCTGTGTTCAGCAGTGTTAATGGACACCAAAAGAACATGCCAGCAATTTAACATGCTGAGCTGCTTGTTAGCATTTACAAGGAATTGTACAGTCATTATGAAGAAGACCCACAGCGTTCCTTGCCATGACAGCAAGTACATACCAAGTTATCAGGAATTCTTGAAGAGAAAATTATTTCTTTTCGGTACAGATGATAGCAGTGACATGTCCTAGCCTTTTAAAAAGAGTTTCATCCAGTTTTGGGGGGGGGACTAAGTGAGCTGCATTTTCTGTTGTCACAGAGCAAGCATAATATCTGGAAAAGAGCCTAAGTAAGACAGATGTAAAAGTCAGCCCTACCTTTGGAGTATATGCATCTGTGACAGAAATCACAGGCTTCTAGAAACATGTAGAGTGCTTTTCAGCCCAAATTCCTCCACATCCAGCTCAGTTCTCCTTAAACCAACCAAGAGTATTAGGCCCTTTAAAGACCATAAGCTGAACCCACGTCAGCTTTTCAACAAGGAAGCTGAACACATTTAACTTCACCACTTTGGATGTTCAACAAAATGCCTCATCAATCTTTTGTAAAGAGAAAGAATATTAACAGCCAAATATTGATAGCATGACTAGAGTAGTCTGAACAAGGGCAGAGGAAGATCATAAAAAAGATAAAGTGATTGGATTTATACACCACCCTTCACTACCCCAAGGGGTCTCAGAGCGGCTTACAATCCCCTTCCCTTCCTCTCCCCACAACAGACACCCTGTGAGGTATGTGTGGCTGAGAGAGCTCTCTCCAGAACTGTCCTTGAGAGAACAGCTCTGAAAGAATTTATGATTGACCCAAGGTCACACCAGCAGCTGCATGTGGAGTAGTGGGGAATCAAACCCGGTTCTCCCAGATTAGAGTCCGCACACTTAACCACATCACCAAACTGGGCCTCAAAAAGTTCCAGATTCACATTAAATTGGTTTTTTAAAGTATTATACAAGAAAGTAAGAAGGTATATGGCATTTACAGATATAAAACAGACCATTTTTTAAAATGGGAAAAGGTATACAAACTATAATGCAAACATTCCTTTCATTGTCTCAGGGCAGGTCTTAAAACCTAGCAGAGTCCTAAAAGTTGTCTCTTTCTTTGTTCAAGGCATGGTTCTGAACAGAGAAGTAGCAGGAAGTTGAGCCATATTAGTTGAAAGCTCCAGAGGATTTGATGACTACCATGGTCTATGGCTGACCAAGAGGACAATAAAGTTTAATATATAAATGATCTTTTAGGGACAACTGCATTAAACAATCTAATTGGAATTTGACCCTCAACACACTTGAATCACAATCAGTGTTACCACAAAATTTCACTGACAGCAAAATGTGAAGACAAGATAATTTGAGGATTCAGCTAGGGACTTCAAGGGACTTAAAGAAAAATTGATAAGCAGGATTTCTGAGCGAGCAACATTATAGATAAGCAGCAACTAGATTTTGCCTAGAAGTGAAATTGAAGCAGATATGGGAATTCATCCCCATGTGAGACATCTGAAAAATTCCAGGGGAAGCAGAAGACTTTTGAGATAGCCAGCAAAAATTTCTCTGGTACCAAGGGGTATGTTTATTTCTAGCTACAGTGACGTTTTACACCAGGGAAGAGGAAGAACAAGGATTTGAACATAGAGATATTGCATAACATGGTAAAAGAGATTTAATGTACATGTACAGTTACGCAGTGGGGCAATACGAAATCCTTACTTTAAATATACTGTGGTGTCTAAAACGAGTATCAATTGACCAAGAAAGAATTCTGGGTGTCATATTGGATAGCTCAATGAAAGTTTTGAAACTACATACAGCAGGGAAGAAAAAAGCAAATTCTATGCTAGAGACTGAACACTAGGGATAGGCTGAACCACGAACCCATACAAATGGGTAGGCTGGTTCACAAACTGACCTGATTTGTATTGGTTTGTGAGCCATTTAAAGTTTAAACCCCTGCTTTCTGCTCCCAGCAAAAATCAGCGGGGAGCAGAAAGCAGTGGTTTAAATGGCTCCTGGCCATTTTTTTTAACATGGTGGCTCTTCACAAACCACCATGAACCTCCATGAACTGCATCGAAATTCATGAAAGTTCATGGCAAGTTCTTCAGTTTGCAAACATTGCTTCACGAAGCCAAAATTTGTGATGAACTTTAGTTCATCAGCTAGTTCATACCCATCCCTACTGAACACCCAATAGGCAGTATCATAATGCACTGTTACAGATGGTGCATGGTTAGGAAAGGAACAAACAGATATAGGAAAAAGCCTGCATGGTTAACAAAGTAATGGAAGCTGTAAAAGGTAAAAAGGAATATATATATTTTGAGCTTCTAGGATTGTAGTTTTAAATAGTTTCCAAGCTTCCCCAATGGTTTTGACCCTTTCTATTTTTCCTTTCAGTTTCCTCCCCACATGTCCCCTCATATCAGAGAAGTTACCCCTTTAAAAGTGGTTGTGTGAGTCTTTTTGGCCACTTCCCTATTTATACAATTTAGCAACTGTCGCTATGGTATGGAGGAACCGTGGCCCACTGGAGTGGAGAAAGTCCAGTCCTGCACTCTGGCCTCTCCTGTGGATTTTTAAAATCCCAATCAAATAAATGGGGGCATCACAAGCTTGGATTGTAGAGTTGCTAGTGTGAAAAATATATGCCTAGATGACAGAGTTGGTAGTGTGTAAACTATATGTTCCCTGAAGGTCTTTTATTTGGGAACCTGATATGCCAAGGCTGTCATTATTAATGAAATAAAAAATTACTTTTTCATAGGTATTTTACTAGACAGACAAGACAGGGCATCGATGAACATAAGTACAGAAAAGTCTTCACATTGGCCAGGGGTTCAGCACTTCCCTCAGCGGTGCTTGAGGGCAGGTACAAGGGAATTCCCTTTGCACAAAGGCTTTGCAGATGCAGCTTAGGGGAAGCTGAAAGTATCTTGCATATGTTCCCCAGGTGTCCCTGGTACAAGGAGGTCCACTCCAAAAAATCTTGAGCCTATTGTAAAACTAAATCCTGATATGACAGAATCTGATTATATAAACTATTTGCTGTCAGATGAAAATCAGTCTACCTCTAAAGCTGGTGCCAAATTCTGTACTGCCTGCTGCTGTATTCGAAAAGCCCGCTAAACCATGTTTTAGTTTTAAGCTGATCTGCTGACCTATATTTTATGTAATATTTATTTGTTGCTATTTTTAATGTATTTTATATATCCTTTGTATTTATTCTAGCTATTTTATTGCTGTAATCAGTATGTTTTTTAACGTCAGCGTGATTCTGTTGATTTACTGGCTTGATGCCATAATAAACTATCTATCTATCACCAGTTAAACAACAGTGGGAGGCCCTGGTCTCAGTGCTTTGCTTGTAGGCCTTCTGAAGCATCTGTTTGGTCAGTATAACATCTGTCTGGGCTATTGGTCTTATCCAACAGGGCTGTGCTCGTACATTCTTATACACTAGGAATCAATGACTGCCTGTTTCAGAATATTATGATGAAAGAGGTATTGAAAATTCAGTTTCAGAGAGTTTGTACTGTCCTGTCTATTTGAGATAATATTAATGGGTTTGGGCTAGGGTTACCAGGCCCCCGGTCTGGGCAGGGGTTTCCCGATTTTCAGGGCTTCAGCCTGACCACCCACAGCTACCTCTCTCCCTTCCTTCCTGGGAGATTTAAAGGGCCCTCCGCATGCCTCAACTCCAAGCAAGGACCAGCCTGCATGCTGATTTCCCAGCAGCATTGCTGCTTGGAGTTCAGGTGTGCAGAGCCTTACTGGCTAGAAATATTTAAAGGGCTCCTTTAAATGCTTCTGGCCAGAGGGGACCGGGCCCCATGAACCTGATTTCCAAGTGGCAATGGAGATCAGGCACATGGGGCTCCACTTGGAGATCAGGCGCACAGGGTTCCACTAGCTAGAAGCATTTAAAGGACCCCTTCTGGCCAGAGGGGTCCAGCCCTGTGCGCCTGATTTCCACGTGGCATTGCTGCTTGGAGATCAGGCATGTGGTGATCTGTTGGCTAGAAGCATTTAAAGGGACCTGTTTGGAGATCAGGTGGGCAATGGCACCTCTCCGTCCCCTACTGCAAGATTTAAAGGGCCCTCCACCTGACTGGCAGACCCTTTAAATCTCACAGGAGGGGAGGGAGAGGAGTGGCTATCAGTTATTGCTCTTGGGGGCGGAGCTTGGGACTTGGACATCCCCCAACATGACATCATCACATAGGGATGCCCTGCCCCCCCCCCAGGAACATTCTCCAAAGTCCCCCGCTGGGGACAAAACCGGACCTGGCAACCCTCGTTTGGGCAGGGCTTTTTTTCTGGAAAAAGAGGTGCCAGAATTCTCAAGATGGAAATGAAGGAGAACCACACGGGATTCTTTGAAACAATATTATTTTCATGAGCTATATACTTACGTCAACTTTAAAGCAGTTTCCAAACTTTAGACATGTCTCCGACTTCCTCAGTTTTTTGGGGGTCTTGGTTTTGGTGCCTAATGCTGAATGATAACTTTGAAGCAACAAAACTTTAACATACTTTGTTGGATCAAAGACTGTTAAAGGAGGTCCAACTATTTTTATAAAAAAATAAAGATGTTATGGTTTTGACTGGCAAGGAGGAACTTTCTGGAGTGACAATCAGATTCATTTGGGAAAATCCCCTTTCACACTCACTGGAGGAAATAGCTATTGTATTGAGAGTGTGCCAAACCTGAGACATTTCTTCTCTGAATGTTAGATGTTCTCTGAAGGCTTGAAGGGCTTTCTTTCATTGAGCTGAAATCTTCTTGCCAATGTGCAATGCTGTCCCTTGAGTTTGCTGGCCAGTTTTTAGAATCCAGAACTCTTCCACACCTTGACAGTTCTGTGTCTTCTTTTGAAAGCAGTCTTTTGACAGCAGTGGGGGGAGCTGGCCAAGGGGCACGCTCCCCCGGTGCCCCTCATGAACTTTTAAACATTTTTGAGAATTTTGTTTCCATGAAAGGTTCTGGAACTCTTTTCCCCAAGGAAAAAAAAAAGCTGTATCACTTCTTAATGCAGGTGAGAGAGTCACAAAAATATTCTCCAACATAAAAACTTACTTGAATCTCTTGGACTGGACACCAAGTTCTTGAATGAATGAAGATCAGAGGCTGTCATCATTCGGAAAGCATTTTTTAAAATCTTAGATTAAAGGTAGCCTTCATGTGCAGGGAGTCATCCATTGTCTGTTTCCTGGGAGGTCTTTGTACAAGCCAAAAAATGGAGTACTTGTTTCTTGCAAGGCTAAGATTAATGAAACAGAGCAGCCAAGAACTTTATTTTAAAAGGATGACATCTCAGCACATCATGCCTCTAGATGTTACTGTAAAAGAAAAGGAGATGCCACCTTGGGAATACCTTTCACCTCCTAAAACTAAATTTAGGAGATTTGGTTTGCTATTTTGTTATTTTATTTTGAGTATTGTAAGTTGCCTTGAATCACAAGAAAAGGTGGGATGTTTTGATGAATAAATAAACAAACAAGCTGTGGGTACACCAGAGTGTATATTTTGCTGACACTTTGTCAGAATCAATAAATTAAAAAGTCATAAAAAGTATAGGCTCCTTTCCCCCTGTATGGATTACATTGCTCTATTAATATTTAAATGCAAAGTAATTACTGCCCATAAGTCTCAGGGATATAACAGAAAAGGCCATGAAGAAAGTTGCAGGATTTGAAATAATTTTCATGCTTTCCCCACAGTTGAACGGGATGACATGGTAAGAAACGGACTTGCCTAAAGCCATCAAGCCCATATCTCCTATACTATCCCAGCCCTCTGTACCCATATGTACATAGCGTACATAGGCCTATGTAGCAAGAATACTGCATGCACATTGGGGGACATAGTTCGGGTTTGGGATAGTCACTCCCCAGTCTGAGGGACAGTGCAGGAGAAATCAGTGCAACTGGCAAGTAGTTAATTACAAGAGATTAATTACAGCCCATGAATAAGACAGAACCAAAGCAAAGTAATTAAAGTTACCATGAAACTAAGATCAGATGCAGTTACTCCAGGGGGTAAAACAGTAAGTATGAAAGGGCCCTGTATTTATGTTTACAAGACAATAGGCTCAGTTACTGACTACCAAGCAAGCACGGTCTGAGGGACACATACAGCGCAAGTCATCAAGGCAGCAAGAAAAACAGAGTTCTTCCCAGCAGGGTACCTCTGGCCATTCTGGTGGAATTAATTTAATCTTAATGCCTGAGTGTTTTAATTGCATACTCTCCTTGTGCAAACAGCTATTGCATGTAATTAGAGCCAGGTTAATTATAGTACCAGTCAGTGGGAAGACATACAGAATCACCACATGTTGTGAAGGGAACATTTCATTTGTGCATAGAATGGGGGGGCACATGTATACTCAGCTAAAAAGTGATTGCGTGTAAAACATTTTAGATACTTAAGCCCCATGCTATCCATTCAATTGGCTTTCAAGATAACTTAAAAAGAATTTCACAAAAAACAACAGTATCAAAGAAACAGTAATAGAATCTGAAAATAGCAATCAAGCAATAACTAAGAACAAGACCATAAAATTGCTGTTATTTTGTTTTGTTTTTTTAAAACCCTTGTTGTTATACCATTTATTGTGATTTGCCACCTTACAGATATGTGTATGGTACAAATATTTTAAATAAATAACCTAAAGTTCCCCTGGATCAGGGGAATGCTGCAGACATAGTTTATCAGTAAGGCTTTTGATAAGGTTCCACATAATATTCTTGTTGACAAATTGGAAAAATGTGGTTTAGATCCAATGACTGTTAGGTGGATTTATAACTGGTTGACAGATCGCACCCAAAGAGTGCTTGTGAAGAAGATGGTTCCTCATCTTCTTGGAGAGGAATGACAAGTGGAGTGCTTCAAGCATCTCTCCTGGGACCTGTTTTGTTCAACATCTTTATCAATGATTTGGATGAAAGGTTAGAGGGAATGCTTATTAAATTTGCAGCTGATACTAGCAAATACGGTAGAAGACAGAGTCATGATACAGGATGATCTTGACAGGTTGCAAAACTGGGCTAAAACAAAATCAATGGGGATAAATGTAAAGTTCTGCATTTAGGTAGGAAAAATCAAATGCATAATTATAGGTTGGGGGAGACTTGTCTTGGCAGTAGTATGTGCGAAAAGGATCTAGGGGTCTCAGTAGACCATACACTGAACATGAGTCAGCAGTGTGATGTGGTTGCTAAAAAGGCAAATGCAATTTTGGGCTATATCAACAGAAGTATAGTGTCCAGATCACGTGAAGTGATGGTACCATTTTGCTCTGGTTAGACCTCACTTAGAGTATTGTGTTCAGTTTTGGGCACCACAATTTAAGAAGGATATAGACAAACTGGAATGTATCCAGAGGAGGGCAATGAAGATGGTGAGGGGTCTGGAGACCAAGTCCTATGAGGAAAGGTTGAATGAGCTGGGTATGTTTAGCCTGAAGAGGAGATGACTGAGAGGTGATATAATCATCTTCAGGTACTTGAAGGGCTGTCATATAGCGGATGGTGCAGAGTTGTTTTCTGTTGCCCCAGAAGGTTGGACCAGAACCAATGGGTTGAAATTAAATCAGAAGAGTTTTTGGCTAAACATTAGGAAGAACTTCCTGACAATTAGAGTGGTTCCTCAGTGGAACAGGCTTCCTTGGGAGGTGGTGGGCTCTCCTTCTTTGGAGGTTTTCAAACAGAGGCTAGATGGCTATCTGACAGCAATGCTGATTCTGTGAACTTAGGCAGATCATGAGAGGGAGGGCAGAAAGGGTTGCCTCAGTGCTTAGTTGTTGTGGCCTTTTCTTACACACCCCGGGACATGGGGTCAGGAAGCAATTTTTCTCCAGGCCAGTTTGGCCAAGGATCCTGGAGGATTTTTGTCATCTTCTGGAACAGTGGTCACTGTGGGTGTGGAGGGGAAGGTATTAGTGAATATCCTGCAATGTGCAGGGGATTGATGACCCTGGAGGTCCCTTCAACTCTATGATTCTATGATAAATAAAATCAAAATTAAAATCAACTAAAATTGGCGGCAGGCAACATGTGTCTAGTGGCATCAGGGAGAGAACACAGCAGGGAGATATGAATCATATCAAATCAATTGTGGCAAAACAGCAATACACAGAACCCTATAGCAAGACAGGAACACACAAGCACACCACACATATACAGAATGCCCAGATGAAATGTGTTAAAATTTGGTACCAAGCAGACAGATATTGGGAGGGCATTTCAAAACCAGGCTGCCCCAAGTGATGACCCTATTTGTTGTTGCCACCCATCGACTTCTACTGTATGACGATACACAGAACAAGACCTCCAAAGATGCCTTCAGTTGGTTGGTAGTTCACATGAACAGAGACTGTCCTTTAGGTACGGCTGTTCCAGGCCATGGTAAGTGTTGATGTCAATGCATTTTGTGAGAAGCATCTCTTTATCCACATGTAGTAAACATGGTTATTTGCTACATATTGAAATGAACATCAAGAAACACTGTTTCAGAAAAGCAAGCAAAATATAGTTTGGACCAATGCTGGGGACCATTCCTTCAAATGACTTCAAAGGTCATTCCTTCAAATGACTTTGACTGAGTTTTCACTTGCTTTCATATAAAAATTGAGTACCGATATTAACAATGTCATCAAATTTGGTACTTTTTTAAAAAAAGTGTAAAATATATGTCTGAAGTCTCAAGCTAACTTCCAAAAGTCTTCCACCAAAAGTTTCATGACTACAATGATGGGAAATAAGCTGGACCTTACCATACTCAAGAGGAGGGAAACGTGTGTTTCCCCCGACACACTTCCTTCTATATCTTATAGACATTATTTTTTTAAAGAGGTTTTTTTTCGGTTTCAGGAGGACTTTTTCTGGCAGGTTAAAGGTGTAGCTCCCAGCATTGCTAACCTTTTCATGAGTGAATTTGAAAATAGTCATCATCAAGTTTATTGTATTAGCCATTGGCCATAACAAAACAAAAATACATACACACCCATGTAAATTTGAAAAAATATGTGGATTAACAATGAGTCCCTTAGTCCTTTCTTTACACATATGATTTACTATAAGAGATACCTTGATGATCTCGTCTTAATCTTAGATGATTTCTTTATTGCACAAGAATTTGTGGATTGGCTGAACTCTGTGCACAGTTCCATTAAATTTACTCGTGTAGCAGATAGGTCTCAAGTAAATTTTCTAGACACTAGTGTTTATCCATAATGGTAGTTTGGCAGTACGTCCGTTTAACAAGGACACTGACAAGAATTTTTACTTGCATTATACTTCCTTCCATGCTAAACATTTAAAACAGAATTTGCCTTATGGTCAGTTTTTACGCATTAAAAGAAATTCAACCTTGCCATTGGACTTTCAGGATGAAGTGTTAAGACTTCAAAAACAATTTTGCCAAAAAGGATATCCATTAGAAATCATTAGGAAAGCACGTATGAGGGTAGATCAGGTTGATCTGTTTAAAGAGACTATGATTGAGAAAGAAGCGAAAATCTGATGGGTTTTAGATTATACTCCATTGATTTACTCCATCCGGAATATTATTTTTAAACATTGGCACATCTTAAGCAATATTCCAAGTTGTAAAACAAAACCCTTTATAGGATTTTGCAAAACTACTAGTATACGTGACCTACTTATACGGGCGGATTTACCATCACCTGAAGCCCCTACGAACACTTCCAAAGGGTATTTCAAATGCTTAAGATGTCTAGCGTGTGCACAGGCTTGGGAAGCATACATTCTGGATTTTCCTGAGGTCAACTTTAAAAGTGAAATTATTTTTTTCCTAATTGTTTAACAAAGAAAGTAATATATATCTTAATTTGTCCCTGTGGATTAAAGTATGTGGGAGAATCCACACGTTCCATAACGACATGTTTAAGCATAAACATCTGGAGGCGCCACTTGTTCAACATTATACAGATAAAGGGCATAGATATGATGATTTTAAATTTGTACTTTTAGAGATAATTAGGTCAAAAAGATATAATAAAGTTGACATGCGCAAGTGCCTTTTACGGAGAGAAGCATATTGCATATATAGACTCAATACTCGTCACCCTTATGGTTTGAATGCATCTTTAGAATTGTCTTGTTTTTCGCAATTTTCATACTCTTTGTAAGTTTCTTTTGTATGTTATACAAAAATTATGTAAAGATCTGTGAGTGTGTGCCTTTAAAAGCAGGATCATGATGGTATATAAGGAGCTAAATGGAGACACCTGTTAAGGCTTGAATACATCCGTTTGGCTTGCCCACTTTGAATACATCATGTATAGATACAAACATCTTTGGTGAGTGTGTAGAGTCCTTTTAAAGAATTTGGTATGGACGTGATGTTATATTGTTTTATATTGTTCTAAGACTGATTTTGGATATATTTACTTTGTAGAAATATATTGGAAGACGTTACTGTTAAATTAACACATCCAATGATGAATAAGGGATAGGACACGACAATGTATGTATGTTAAAAGGATTTTATTAGAAACAGGATATTGCAATCATAGGTACATTGAGTATATATTTTTTCTGATATACTTGTATTTAATTATAAGGTTTATATGGTCCCGTTTGGAGGAAGTATCCACGAAATGATATATCAATTTGGAGAACTTCATTAACAACTGTCTTTGGACCTCTTATGCACTTAAAAATTGCCTTTAGACCTTTTATGCATTGTATATAAGTAAATATACTGTTACATTTCTGTAAATGGATATTTAGCATTATTTGTCAGCTTTTGGCTGATCATCATCTTCTTAAAGAAGCTGGACCCTGCAACCAGATCCAGATTTTACATACTTTCAAAAGTTGTTGCCAATGGTATTATGGATCTGTGAAATGAACATACGCAACTTTAGCACCAGTCCCAAATCAGTCGAGATCCACACAATTTAGTGAGGATGATTTGTAGTATGGTAAGGGCTGAACTGGAATGGAGCATTTTTCACAGACATTTTCCTGGCATCCCTAGTTAAAAGGACCAGGCAGTAGGTGATATAAAAGACCTCTGCCTGAGACCCTGGAAAGCTGCTGCCAGTCTGCGTGGACAATACTGACTTTGATGGACCAAGGGTCTGATTTGGTATAAGGCATGTATATGTGTGTTCCCTTGCAAAAAAACAAACCACTTTTGGCAGTTTTTCAGAGGAAACTGTGTGAACAGAGTCAGGTGTTCACATATCCAGAAAGTCACAGCATTCCCAGAATTCTGAATTTGCTGTGTGGTGTACACATCACATACTCAAATCTGATTGCTTATGTAGGATAGGGGATGAGACTTGTTATACGACTCTTGATTCTATAGGATCCAGAAGCATTTTTTAAAAGAATGACATTCAAGCAGGGGGATAGTAACTAGGCATGAAAAAAAATGTGTTTTGAAGGGAGAATAGCCTGGGAATACAAAAAGTCCCATTTTTGAGATCAAAGATCCAATGAAGCTTTAGGTACAATCTAGTCCATGTCACAGTTATTGTATGAACTGATATGTAGAGGAAGAGGTTGGGAGTGGAGTGGAGGGACTGCTCATGGGGAACCAGATCTTCTCTTTGGTTATGAGAATTGCCTGGATCTGACAAAATCTCAGTGTCCTGTCTTCAATAGTAGCCCCCCAAAGCCCCCTGAGGCTGTGACAGGGTTACCCCAATGTCAAGGCTCTCCCATTTTTCTCTAGGAATCCCCAGTGAAGTGACTCTTTAAAATACCCAGTGGTGCAAATTGTAGCATGCATTTTCAAGACCTATTTGGATGGCTACCAATACATTTAGAAACAAATTAAGGTGAAAATTGTTCAGGATTTCATATAAATATAAATAATAGAATTGGAAGGGGTCTTAGTGGCCATCTAGACCAGCTCTATGTTCAGTGCAGGAATCTGAAAGCATGCCTAACAAATGACTGTCCAGCTTGAAAACCTCTTTTACTATTAGGAAGTTTCTCTTAGTTTTCTGGAGGAGCAAAGAACACATTTTTGGACTTTTCTTCACAATAGCCCTCCAGGTATCTGAAGAGTGCATCAGACGAAAACACAATTTTACTTTAACCTTTCCTCATAGGACTTGTCTTTCAGACACCAATTATTCCAGTCTGGCTTCTGGCTGGGTCATGGGACGGAGACAGCACTGGTTGCTCTCACAGACGACCTCCGAAGGCATCTGTGTCGAGGCAGTACGACGGTACTGGTGTTGTTGGATCTGTCAATGGCATTTGACACCGTCGACCACCAGTTACTGATCCACCGCCTCACCGACACTGGAATCCAAGGGCTTGCCTTGCAATGGCTTGTCACCTTTCTTCAGGGTCGGGGACAGAGGGTGGCGTTAGGGGAGCAGATGTCCCAGAGGCACCCGCTGTCATGTGGGGTGCCTCAAGAGGCGGTGCTATCCCCAATGTTGTTTAACATCTACATGCGCCCCCTCGCCCAGATTGCCCGGAGGCACGGACTGGGGTGTCATCAGTACACTGATGACACCCAGCTATATCTGTTGCTGGGCGGCCGGTCTGACTCCAACCCAGATGACCTGGAGTGGGTGCTTCAGGATGTAGCAGGCTGGCTTAGACTGAGTCGATTAAATTGAATCCAATGAACACAGAGGTCCTGTGCTTGAGTCGGAGCAGGTTGGGGGTAGGGATCCCACTACTGACCTTTGGTGGGGCACCACTGGTGCTAGCACCAAGGGTTAGGAGTCTGGGAGTGCTCCTGGATGCCTCCTTAACAATGGAGGCCCAGGTAGCAGCCACTGCCAAGGCAGCCTTTTACCACCTATGGCTGATTAGGCAGTTGGTTCCCTTCCTCAAACGCAATGACCTAGCAACAGTGATCCACGCAATGGTTACCTTGAGATTAGACTACTCTACATAGGGCTGCCCTTGTCCCAGATCCGGAGGCTGCAGCTAGTGCAGAATGCCGCAGCCACGCTGGTGATGGGTCTCTCTATATGGGACCACATCCAGCCTGTGTTGAGGACACTACACTGGTTGCCTATAGCATACTGGATTCGGTTCAAGGTGCTAGTTTTGACCTTTAAAGCCCTAGGAGCCTGCCTACTTGAGGGACCGCCTTTCCCCACATGTGCCCCAGAGAACACTGAGGTCAGGGTCACAACATCGCTTGACTCTCTCCTAAAGAAGCTAGGCTAAATACCACCAGAGCCAAGGCTTTCTCAGTGGCGGCCCCATACTGGTGGAGTGAGCTCCCGGAGGACATCAGGGCCCTGCGGGACCTTTTACAGTTCCACAGGGCCTGTAAAATGGAGCTCTTCCACCAGGCTTTTGATTAGGAGCGGCCACTGATGAATGCCCTGGAACATCTTTTGGCCTGAAATCTAGAACATCTTCTGGCTTGAGACCTTGCTGGATGCTACTCCTATCATTGGGTGTGATTTGGATTATCGCCACCATCTGTCAGTTTTACTTGTAAACTGTTGCTGTTTTAACTTGGTATTGTATTTATTAAACATTTTAACTCTGTATTGTTTACGTTATTTTAACTTTGTTAGTCGCCATGAGCCAGGGTTCCTGGCAAGGCGGGATACAGATAGAAATAATAAATAAATAAATAAATAAATAAATAATTCAAAATATTCCATAATTGGTAAAGGCTGCATGGGAGTTCAGTGGCATTAACAACTACTGAATGCTTTTCTCAGATAAGACCAGCTGTTAAATATCAAGGTGTATAGGAATATAAGGAGAAAACAAAGTGTAAAAAGATAAAAATGAAAAATATCAGGTTAGTGCTGCTATAATGGCAACTGAAGTCTTGGCTGAAGTAACTCCAGAACATGAAAAAGTCATCTGTTTACATGCTGAATGGGAACAAGATCATTCTCCTTGCTTCAGTGAAGATGCTTCTGCCACCATTTATTTAATGAAAGAACAGCAATTGTCTGCAACATGCTTTTGATTGACTGAAAATAAAGCCCTGATCCCCCTATGGAAAGGGTAGAGACTATACAATTACACTGTTCTTACACAGCTAAAATGCAAGGAAAGAGAACAGATATTTGTTTTGAGTGAGAACTCAAATTTTGCTGAGTTCACAAAGATTACAAATAGTCCCTTTATGTGCTGGATTATTAAAATAAGATTTAAGGATGTAGATCAAAAGTTTTGTCCAGATGACATTTTGCTCTAGAAACCACACACTCTGCACAATTCAACATTGAGAGGACACTACCAGCTAGTTTGCAGAATCATCAGGAGCATTTTCCAGTAATTGTGATAAATGTGAGACCCCTGGGATATAAAGCTACTCAATATGAGCAAAGTTTCCAGTAAAGTAGAGGACTAACATAGAAGTAAATGTATTGAGACAAAGGAAATCTGCTCCTTGATGTCTATAATAAGAGGCACTATACCAGGCGTTCAAACTACGAAGCTCTTCCACCAGGCTTTCGAGTAGGAGCTGCCACTATCGTACCATCACTATTTTACCATCATTACCAACTGGCCCTGGGAAGAGAGAACGACAGGGTCACGTGGAACTGACAGCACTGATTGGGTGGACCATCTCTGAGACGTCATCTTTATGGAAGATTATTCTGGAACATTTAGAGCACTTAATATGTTTTAACATTGTAGTAATGATTTTATATGGTTTTAATCTGTTTTTATGTGTTGGCTTACGCCTATTTGTGAGCTGCCCTGAGCCCACGTCGCGGGGCGGGTGGGCTATAAATTGAATTTATAAATAAATTAAATAAATAAACTGCTTTCAGCTTAAACCAGTCTGCCAACTTGTCGTTTTTTCCGGCCATGTGAGTGGCTTTTAATGACAGTAAGTGACTTTCTGCCCAAGATATTAATACAGATGCTTCCGAGTGCAAGGTTTGAATCTTGGTCTCCCCTTGCCGGTTCACGTAGGCCTTCGCCGTCATGTTGTCCATCTGGACCAGGACGTGATGACCCGATAGCTGGTCTGTGAGATTCAGAAGACCCAGATGGATTGCCCTCAATTCTAATAGCTTGATGCTCTCCTTCGTCTCTTCTATCAACCATTCTCTCTGGACCATCCTGCTTCCCGAGTGTGCCCCCCAACCCGACAGACTCGTGTCCGTTGTCATGACTGTTCTTGGGGGACCTCAGAGAGGGGTCCCAAGTTTGAATCTCATCGGGGCTAGCCACCATGTCAGCTGCTGGCACACCGATGCAGGGAGTTGGAGCAATTTGTATCTTTTGTGTGCTATCGCCCCCTGGAAGGGAAGTGGAAATCTTTGCAGAGGCCAGGTGTGGAAGCGAGCCCACTGAACTTTCTCCTGACATGAGACTAGCATTCCCAATAGCTTGACCAAGGTCATAAGCTCTATCTTGGTGTTTCTCAGCACCTCCTCCATCAGAACTTGGATTTTCTGTTCCCCTTCCTGAGACAGGCCCAATCTTGCACAATATCTATCTCCACCTCCAGGTGGAGTAACCGCTGGGAAGGTTGTAGGTGACTCTTTTCCATGTTTACAACAAACCCATGGTCGTTTAAGGTCTGGACTGTTAGATGCAAGGTCTGCATACACTCCATGGCAGATGGGGCTTTGAGTAGAATGTCGTCTAGATAAGGGGAAAGCTCCACCCCTTTCAGCCTGAGATGTGCCACTAGAGTCACCAGCACCTTTGTGAATACTCTCGGTGAAGACTTGAAGCCGAATGGGAGAGCTCTGTACTGGAAGTGTAGGTTGGCATAACTGAAGTGCAGAAACCTCCGGTGCAAGTAATGAATGGGGATATGTAGGTATGCCTCTGACAAGTGTAAAGACACCAAAAAATCCCCCTCTTGAATAGATGTCAGGATAGACTTGAGAGTTTCCATCCTGAACTTTCTGTTCCAGATGCATGTGTTCAGCCATTTTAGATCTAAAATGGCTCTGGTGTTCCCATTTTTCTTTGGCACCACGAAGAATATTGAGTATACGCCCTGCCCCTGCTGGGATGAAGGAACTCTATCACCCCTATGCCTAAAAGATGGAGTATGGCCTCTTTGATCTGGATGTGTTTCAGCCGGTTGTGGTACCTTGGCATTCTGATGAACCGTTGGTAGGGAATGGAGTGGAACTCCAGTTTGTATCTGTGGGATACCATGTCTAGTACCCACCGGTCTGAAACCAGGAGTTGCCAGAGTTCTGAGAAGGCCTAAAGCATTCCTCCTATCCTCAGATGGTCTGTGGGGGCTAAATAGTCACACAGAATTTCCCTTCTTGGGAACTTTCACGGATGATTGCTCACCTTTGTTGGAGGGAAAAGATTTTCCACTGTGTTATCTTGTTTGCCACTTTCCTTTGAAAGGCCTGGTATAGGAAGGCTTCTGTCCTCTGTTTTGGTCTTGAAAGGGCTGAAAACGCTTCCTAGGTTTATTGTCTCTCCTCTTAGAGGGAAGGACCTTCTTCTTGTCCTTATCCTCTATTAAGTACCTGTCCAGCCCGTCTCCAAAGAGGTTCATTCCTTTGAAAGGGATTGCTGTCACCTTCGCTTGTGCTGATGAGTCCACTTCCCAGTGCCCTAGCAGAACGTTGCAGTGCATCTAAGGTGGCATCTGCCGTGAAGGTGAGTGCTAATGCAATTTTTTTCAGCTCGTCGTTGAACTCCTTAGGTGCATTGCTGTCAGCCAAGGCCAGGTTTTCAGCCCAGTCGTACGCTGCCCTGGCAAACAGGGAGTCCGCTGTAGAAGTCTTGATGGCCGAGGAAGAGGCTTCAAAATTCTTACAAAGGGCCTGTTCCACCCTTCTATCTGTGTGATCTTTAGGCATCCCATCAGCGTCCATGGGAAGCACTGAGTTGGAGTACAAACTGGTAACAGGATTGTCCACCACGGGTAGTTTCAGCTTCTTCGTGGCTTCTGGCATCAAGGAGTAGAACTTAGAGAAAAGGTGATGGTTAGCCTTGAGCTTTGTCGGTTGTTCCCACTCTGCCTTCATTATGTTGTAAAAGGAAGCTGGAAAAGGCAGCCCTGGCTGTGTGACTGATAGCTTTGGCATCAGTTTTCCTACCCCTCTCTGAAACTCCGATCCCTGCTCAGTATCTTCCTTGGGACTAGACGTGAGATCTAGGGTCCTTAACACTTTAGGCAAGAGATGTGAATATAATTCCTGTGGGAAAAGTCTGGATTGGACTGCTGGCACAACCTCCTCTTCTTCTGCGGAAAGTTCACCTTCCTCCCTTTCTGAAGAAGAAGTGGAAATGTCTAGTTCTGACTCTCTGTGCCCCAACAGAGGACGCCGGTCTCTAGAGGGTGACTTGTGTTTCCCGTGCTTTGGTCTGACAGGTGAACTAGAGGCACTTGCGACCCTGTCTCTGGTTCTCTTGGGTGTCCTGCCCCTTTCCACAGAAGAATCATGTAGTGTAGAGCTTTGGAGAGTTTCCTTTAGTATCTCCTTAAACTCTCACCTCATCTCTCCTCTGAACCAGTTTAGCATTTCAGCTTTAATAGGTTCCCTGGTTTCCAGTTCTGAATTATCCATGGACTCTTGAGAGACCTGGGAGGTAGTGGACCTTGCTTGAGTAGCGTCCCCAAGGGAACTGTGTCTTGAGAGCTGCCTGGAATTGACTTCTCAGTCATTATGCGGAACCTGTGGGGGGAGGGATTGAAGCTACAATCAGGTTATATGTTAGACCCTAGACGTTTACCCACTAGTAATGTTGTGTGGTGGGCACCCCCACGGCTTCAATGGTCTCCCCAACCAGGCTGTAAGGAGAGGAGGCTACTCTCACCAACGATCAGGCCTGCAGGCCGGGACACCCCCGGGTAGATTAAAAATGGCCGCTGCCATATTTTCCCACCTAAAGACGGGTGCCTTCATAGCAGGGAAGGAACTTCCCCCCCTTCCTCTGTTTCCGAGGGGCCTGGATGGAGACTGAAAAGGACGGAACAGGAAGGACAAAAGTCAAATCCTCCCCCCCTTATTTCCCCCCTGGGGAAAAACTCCCCCCCCCCAGAACTGAGGGAGAGATCTGTGGGCATGCCAGACATGATCTCGGCGCTAGGGGCACATCCAAAGGGGTAGAGATCATCTACCCAGCGTTCAAACCTACCGCGGTTCAGGCAGGATGTCGAGAGTCGGCTTGTCTTCTGCTCCGTACCCCGCTTTCCTAGATGCCTTCAAATGGATTGGGGGGGGGGTTCCGAACAAATGGCAGTGCCCCGCCACCGTGTCTCTCCTTCTCTGTGCTCCTGGAGTTCTGGGAGCAGGCCCTCCACCCTAGGGATGCGTAAGGCCGGTGGGAAGCCTCAGAGGGCTGCCGAAGCATTGCTGCAGCTGGGGATCACCCAAAGCCACGCTAAAACCCTCTCTGGAGCCACCAAACTTAGCGCTTAAAGGCGCGTGGCTCTTTTTGTTTTCTTCCTTCTTCTTTTGCTTTTCTTGCTAGCTGCACTATGCAGCGCCGCTGGAGCACGTCCTACTACAAGCAGGGCCGGTAAGAAAACTGGACAGTCTCCAAGGGAATAAGCCTCTCCCCGCCTGGATCAAAGATTGGAGCCGACCCTGCAGGAGGAGGAGGAACTTATCCCAGACGTGAGGACTGTCCCACAAACAGAACCACTGGAGAAACATGTCTTTCCCAGTTACTAGATGTATAAATACAAGAACACAAACACTAATATTCATGCAACAAACAGTCTTCCATTTTATACAGCAGAGATATATTTGGAGCCATTGATTATTATAGGGCAGTTTTTCAACACCTATGTCTTTAACCCAAGCACCTCATGGCCTGAGATTTTAAATCAGTGGTGGACAGGGTGTTATATACAGTAGTAATTCATTATGCAACATGCAGACAGGAGCTTTTAGCAGTGTCCAGTAACAGGAAAAGTTGGACCCCATCGGTGAATTTCGACATGAGGACTGACATGTGACAATATGTAATGTGTTAAATCTTGATGGGTATGGTGAAATGACAAAAATGTTCATTGCTTGGGACCAAACTACTCATGAGGTTGGAGATCCATGACTGGATTCTCCAATTTGCATCTCAACTGCACAAAATTACTGTGCTGCTGGTGGAGAATGATGGGGCTGGAGTTGTTGTGTGCAGGGGTCTTGTTGTAGAAAAAGAGCTGCCGGAGCTCATTAGCATAACTCATTAGCATAACTTATTTGCATATGCCACACCCCCTGACATCACCGGAAGTGACAGAAGGCCACACCCCCTGACATCACCAGAAGTGTGTCAGAAGGCCCGGCTACTTACCCTCCTGCTTCATCCTCATTCCCAAACGGAATGAGGATCGAAGCAGAGGGCGGGGTAAAGAAGGGGGCGGGGCTTCACCACGTGACCGCCCCGCCCCCTAGAGGTTCTCTTCCGGAGCTCCGTACCTGAGAGCTCCCCCCCGACTAGAGCCCTGGTTGTGTGGTTAGGTAAGGTAAAGGGCAATTAACTCTCCTCTCCCCAATGTCATTTACCTGATTGGAAATAGCCATCCTGGGCTGATTTTAAGCCCTAGACAAGAAAAGACTACCCCTTGTGCCACCCACTGGAGCTTAAAAGCATTGCTCAAATGGTGCAAGAGTTAACATCTATGTTCTGCAGTATCATTGGCCCACATTGCTGATTTTTGAAGCAAAATAGCGCATGGGGGAAGGTCATGCAGCTTCACTCTAAGATAATTATGGCTCAGCTCACACACTGGCTTGGCCACTTGCCCTGATTACCTCAATGATGGATGTGTTTCTAAGTGTAAATATCTCACAGTGGTTCTAACAAGCATGTCTAGAGAGACCTTCTTACCCTGTGTACATTTCTCCACTTGCTGTGCATTTACAACATACTCAGCTTCTTTTCCTGCTTAAAACTGCAGTGCAAGTAAAAGGGTTACACCTGGTATTAACATATTAAGCTGTAGAATGCAGACAGAAGAGCTACCGCCAGCAGTTGCAAATATCCTGTGGTGAATAACCATTCTCTTCTATCCTCCTCTAATTGGACTAATCACTTTACCAAAAAAACCCACACTAAATGTCCTGCCTTAGCTGCTGCTTTTATTTTGAGCAGATTTATTTAATTTATTCTAGTTTATCAATAGAAGAGTGAAAGAGCATATTCATGTCTACCTTCTCTTTGGTCCCTCCCAATGGAACGGCAACACCATTAATGATCAAGGTTGAAGATAACCTTGATTTCTTACAAAAGGCAATGAAGAAGGTACATGGCAACTGTACGTTCTACGGTTGCCAACCTCCAAGTGGGCCTTGGAGATATCCTGGAATTTCAGCTTATCTACAGAAATCACATTCCATGGAGAAAATGGCTGCTTGGAAGGATGGATTCTATGGCATTATAGTCCGCTGAGGTCTCTCCCCTTCTCAAACCCCACCCCTCTTGAGGCTCAACCCCATCTAATCTCCAGGAAATTCCCAACCCAGAGCTTGCAACCCTATGACAGAAGAGTAACTGACAGAACTACAAAGTCAGCTTCTGAGTAATAACTCAATGTCCTTCTTTATCAAGAAATTAATTTAGGTTGAATAAAAAGATCAGAGTACAGTTAGTACCTCTCTGGCCATCATCATAAGGTGTTATTAAGCATTCCACAAAAAAGGTTACACATAAAAACAAGGGTATTTCTCTTACTACTATTTTGGGTCCATTTCAAAGCATGAGAAAGGAAAGGCTTCCTGATCAAGTGTGAACCTAGACACAGAAACCCTTGCAGAGAAGGGTATAGACAATTTGTGCACCCTAGAGAATTGTCTAACCTAAATGCCTACACAGACTCAGTTACTAATGCTTTAAAGTTTTATCAATAGCTTTTACTTTAAATTAGCTAAAATGCAAGATAAGATCCAGCCAAACAAATAAATAAAACAATCAAAGCTGGGGTACACCAATTAGTTATGAGCATGGGACTAGAATGGCCCAAGACTATTCCAGCTGGATCATACATTTTTTGTGCTCCCTGCTCTGTAAAGTAATATAACATATCTGTGCCTTGGATTGCTAACTGGACCTTTTTGGCCTCACTTTGTAACAATTTCCCCCCACCTTGCCACTCTGTTTGTACTCTCTGTTCTGACTCACAAATGGTTATGCCACAATAAATCTCTTAGCTGGAATGTTTCAAAACCACAGCAGTGATCTGGGTTCACCAGGAATTTTCACTGGATCTATTTTTTGAAAAATGTCACCTTCACTTCTTGAGTATACAACATGATTATCAACTGAATTCAAAATGCTTCATTTATCTTAACATTAGATTCTACATTTGCTGCTAACATACATCTTTAAATTGCCCAAGAAACTAAACCCAGAAAAAGTAAGTTGTCATGTACTGATGTGATCAAGAGAATTCATACATAACTGGTTCTGCTATGTCATATGGAAGGCAAGTAATGCTAAGCAGAATCCCTTCTCTAAGGGATTTCCTAGTTACATGTACAAGACTGACTACCTGCTTTTGGCATGTCCAGTTGGAAATCTGCCACCTCACAAATCCACCTCAACAATTCTCTTACGGTTTTCCAGAATCTTTTTGGCCCATGGTATTCTTAGCATTTGAATTATATGCCCAGAGGAGGAAAATGCAGTATCCAGAGTTCTGATTTCAAACCATCTAAAGGAACAGGAACTATCTAGCTGACTGTGGTTCTTTCTTCAAAGTATTGGTTTTTACAACTTCTTTTAGGAAGTACACAATACCTTACGGGATAAGAAAAGTGCAGAGCTCTGAGGAAAGATTTTACACCACCCAGTTTACTCATGGCAAGTACTCTGGCCAGATACCACATCACCAACCAAGAACATGGTAAGAATATTGTTGACACAAGTACTGAGTCAACAGTGGATATTACAATCATATTTTTAAAAAATGTATCTATTTTTCCACCTAATATTTGAAAATTACAGGCACTTGGTTCTACAGGAAATTGGGATTTATACTGCTAAGCGGTAGAGTAAAATAGACTATGCTTGCTTGCTAGTTGACCTAGAGTACTGCCCAAAAGGCACTGTTTCAATAGCAACCCCACTGAAAATGTAACATATTTCCCCTGCCTCCCATGGAGACTGACTCTTTAAAAAAAAAATTGTGAGATCTGATCACTGTCAAAAGGTCACTTAGCCCAGCCCAGGCCCACTGGTGTTACAGGGCTGCAACACAAAATTACAAACACCTGGAGTATGACTGCTCACACACCAGTCCAGTAGTCTGCCACCAGCCCCTTTTTACTAACCCAGTAGTCAGAAGCTAAAGGACAAAGCTTCTAACCCTCCTGGGTCTAAATCAGAAAATCCACCCTGCGGGGTTGGCTCACGGATGGAGTTTCTCACAAAAGATAAGTTACTGTGGTAGGTGGTCTGCCAGTCAAGGCGCTAGATTTAGATTGAGAACTGTGAACACAAATAACCACAAAAGTAAATTAAAATATATTTTTATTAAGGCACAAGATTACTTCAAACAAGAACAAAAGACTGTGAGGATAAAATAAGAAATCTTAAGATGTAAAGGCTAGCTAAAGCTGTTACACATTGGTTCCAAGTTACAAGATATTACCCATTCTCAGATGGTAGTTCCAGGGATCCAAAGTGGCTCTCCTCCCGAGACACCACAGGCCAGAGCTGAATGGCCTATGCAAGCAAGCATCCAAGATGGCCAAAAGTGAGAGAGAAGATGTCTGCATGGTTAAGTCTCAGGTAGCCATCATCAGGCTGAGAATAAATTAGGATCTTGTTTCTTTATGGGTAAAGGGACCCTCATGGTGCTAGACTTTTGCACCAATAAGATTTGTTTGTGATGACACATAGCCAAAGTGTTGGACCAATGACTGAACAGGTGACCTCAGTGGTAGTCTGACCTGGGAGGAAGGCACAGAGTCAATCTGTAGCTAGGCTCGGCCCCTTTCCCACAGGTGCAAATCATGGCTTAATTGGCAGGAATGCAGCTAACTGGGGAAGACACTACCGAGCTTCCCAGCTTTCCACCATAGGTGTGTTATCTGCACTTCACAAGGTCACTGTGTTCTTCCTCAGGAAGGCAGTTTTGAACTCTGTTTAACTCACAAGCAGCCCCCATCTGAAGCCTTAACCAAACTTTGAATCAGTGCAGAATTTCAAGGAAACCAAAGTTCTTTACAACCACACTCAGCTATTTCGACTTTGGCTCAATAATACTTCAAGGGCTTGAAAATGCATGTTAAAATTAGCTGATCACTGCAACAGGCAGTGAATCCTTGCACATGTGAACAGGCTATCTGCAGAACACACACCATGGAAATAACTTTTAGTATTCTAATGTATTTCAGTGGACTCACTTCATACATTCAGCTTCCAGTTTGGTGTAGTGGTTAAGTGCGCAGACTCTAATCTGGGAGAACCGGGTTTGATTCCCCCACTTGCACCTGGCTAGATGGCCTTGGGCAAGCCGTAGCTCTGATAAGAGCTGTTCTTGAAAAAGAGCAGTTTCTGTCAGAGCTCTCTCAGCCCCGCCTACCTCACAGGGTGTCTGTTGTGGGGAGGGGAAGGGAAAGGAGTTTGTAAGCTGCTCTGAGACTCCTTCGGGTAGTGAAGGGCGGGGTATAAATCCAATCTCTTCTTCTTCTTCCAGGATACGAATCACAAATCAAGTGACATTTAAGTATGTATACAACCAAGTTTCAGCAGCACAGAACATTGCAGAACCAACGAACTACTTTTTATATTAGAGCATTCCATAAACAAAGTTCATACGCCTGCCTTTGAAACCATGTTTCTTACTCTGTTCAGTTAAAAGACATCTCTCTTCCTAATACAGAAATACAGAATATGATTGAATATAGAAGGGGGCGGGGTGGTCACCATTTCTGCTTTCTTGACTCTTGATGTTAACAATTTTGCTCTGGATCAGCTTCATAATCACCCCATGTGAGCCACATGCTTCAGCAGCTTGGAGCCAGTGCCGCAGCAGGAGAGCCAGATGGTCACCCAATGTGATCCCTGATTGGATTTGCTGCTGCTGTCTGTTCAGGAAGCAGAAGTGGGCCAACATCGGGTATTCACATGCTACAGTGTTCCAAATATTAAAGCTTTCCTTTGGTGAGTAGAATTTTGTTAATTCTTAGTATATGCTTTTACAAGGAAAACAGTACCAACTAAATAGGAAAAAGTTCTCGTTTCCACAGTTCTTCCATACACACCCCCCCACAGACACAAACACAGATCTTTGCACATTTCAGTTTTCTTTCACTAACTTATTCTCTTTTATTATAAAATTAAGTAGGTTATAACGACAGCAGTCCTTTGGACCAATTAGTGATCATTTTTGGCTCTTGTAATCTGAAGGCTCTTTATATTGTCTATAAAGTGATCAACTTGTTTGCCTGCGTGGTTCATCAACATTTGTCTGGTATTACTCCCTAATTATGATGAAATTAGCAGCCCAAATTGCCCAGTTTGGCCCACACACATCAGTGCTTGAGTTATGCAGGGTCAGCCATGGTCAGTACTTGCATGGGAGACCCCCAAGAAAGACTGAGGTTGCTGTGCAAAGGAAGGCAATGGCAAACCACCCAGGCCCATAGCCAGAATTTTTTGTTGGGGGACAACAAGGGGGCAGTTGAGTACAGTGGAGCTGGCAGCATGAGAGGGCGGGTGGAAGGTGAGAGGGGGTGCGAGGGAGAGGTGGGTGTGGGGCATGGGGTAGGTGGAGCAGAGGGTTGCTGGAATCCTTGGGACGAGCTCGCCTCACTTGCCATCCCTTTTGCATGATGCTTGGTGCTGTCCGCTGCTATTGCTGCCGCTGCTGGAAGCAGCAACTTCGCCCCAAGGAGGACGCCTGGTACAAAATCGCTGGAGATCTCTCCCAAGACAGAGAGGGCAAGCATGCCACTCAGGGAGGGAGCAACACATCAAAACTCATAAAGAAGCGTCCTCACAAAGTCACAAACATTCCAAATGGATTCTCCGTTTTTCCAAAACACTATGGTCTGATATACATCAGGAATGAACACTACAAATGTTTTGGAAAAACGGAGAATCCATTTGGAATGTTTGTGACTTTGTGAGGACACGTCTTTATGAGTTTTGATGTGTGAAGAACTCTTTACGAAACGGAACACCAACTCCGGAGAATTTCATCCATCATCTATTCATCATCTGTTCTAAACAAACAAAAATGTTGCTGAAATTTTGTATTTTTGTATTCATTTAGGAGATTATTATTACAATCATTGTTTGCATAATTGCAGTAGTTCTATTTATTCTGGCACACCTAGAATCCAGCACCGTAGGAACAGACAAAAATATGTGCGGTGTAGAAGAGAAATAAGCAAGAAAAACACCACCACCACTGCAGCTTAGTTTCTCGAGGCAGCTGTAAATTCAGCAGTACAGAGATGTTCCTTTAAGAATCTTGTAAAGGCCGAAGGAAAACTTCTGCAGCACCCCTTCATATTTTGGAATTTTCTATTGCATTTACAACTCTGAAGCAAGCATTCAACAGGTGTAGGCTCTCCCACCAGTTGAGAAAAGCTAAATCTGCTGAATCTTGTTGAACATTGATTTTAAAAGCTTAAAGGTTTACACTCATTTTGGAATATGGTCACCTTATTCATGTGGCATTACATGTTTGTATCTGAACATGTGATTATGTTAGAGGAATCACTTAACTGAAATGAAATGGTGGCCAACTCCTACCTTGGGGGTTCGAGGGAGATCATGTGATCTTGCCCAGCCATATGCTAGGAATCCAAGTATACCTATACACCTTGTGTTTATGGGGTGTGAAAGTATGAGAACACCGGTACCGGTGTATCACTGAACTGAAAAGTAGAAAAAATATCCATTTGTAATCTTGTGTTCTTCTCAATAAATGGTTTGTCAACTGGTCTTAATCTGTGGACAGAGACATACCTTATGGTCACTGCATGCCCCCTTCAGCTGCATGATATTCTCTTAATCATGGAAGCCAATAAGTGGGTGGGGGCACACTATTTCTAATATTTGGATGGGGGGGAGTGGGTTTCCTGCTCCTTTGTGCCTCTGTTGTACCTTCCCCCACAACCACATTTGACAAACTATATTCTAGGGCCAAGAGCACAAGCAATGAATTAATGCACCATTCAGGGGGCATAGTTTCCAAGGGTAAATAGCTTCTATTTACAAAACTACTTCCATTCACTCCATCCCCACTGTCCCCTTGAATCTACTGTGGTACAGAATACTCAAGCAGATCAGACCCAAATAGTGTATTTATACAAATGGATTCACAATCACTGTTCCATTCTAATGCTGTAATGCAATAGTAACAAACTGCAGGATCTAAGCAGGTCAGAGTAGGAGATCCATTCATAACATTTTGAATGTAGAGCCAGTGTGATTAGAGTAGATGCCAAGAACCTGGTAGACTCGTGTTAGAATCCCCACTCCGCCATGGATTAGTCACACACACACTCAGTCTAACTTATCTCACAAAGTAGTTATGAGAATAAAAGAAAAAAATGATCTAAGCAACTGTGGATTCCCATTGAGAGAAAGGCAAGTATAAATGAAGTAAAATGAATAAATATTGGAATTTGTGTCCCCCCCCCCCTACTGAATAAATTTTTTAAAAACAAAATGCATACTATGCTTTCATGGAATATCTCTTGTTGCTTATTTTATACATTCACCCTTGTAGCTAATTTCTTCTTTCTTACCAGCTAATGAGTCTTAGTTGGAAATATACTCAAACTTTAGCATTCATTTTCCATGGGAAGCATCACTATTTTGAAGCTCCTGGGCCAAAATACTGCAATTAAGAATTACTGTTAATGGAACTTGAAGGAAGAAGAGGCACCACTGCCAGAAATTGGGGAAGTTATTTCTGGTTGAATCACCCCAAGATTGTGCTGAAGTTCTACTTTATAGGACTCATGGCTACTTATCTTGGAAAGTGAATTACTGCTTGTGGCCTCTTAAATCCTTTCCATGCAACAGACTGCAGTTGATTTACCCATTGGACTCACACATAGCATCAATCTGAGTAAACAGATGGTGAGAGTTGGGTGCCATTTCACAGTAACATGTGTTTGAATTGCATGACTATAAACCTTTCATGTTGCCTTTAAAAATGTGGCTTCTAGATGCTTCCCTTTGCACAACTGAACTTCACAGGCTAATATTTATGTCTATTTTGGGGTTTTCATTGTTAAACCAATAATTGCTTCAGTCTCTGTGCAATGAAAATGGATAGCTAGAAATTTAAATGTGCTTGCAGCCTAGCTGAGAGGAAAAGTGACCCAAGCCACTTCAATTGCCTATGTTGTTTCATTTAGAATGTGAGATGCCGAATTATTAGCAAACTTAAAACAAAAAAGTAATTTTGGTGTTTGCCTCTTAGATTCTTTAGCCATATTGTATTAAATATAGCTATGTATTTGGAAGTGTTGTAAAAACTGACTAGTTGTACAGCATCTATTGCACCCTAATCAGAACCTAAAATCTTGTAGGGGGCTCAGGGTTTTGAAGTATTGTTTAAACAGGGCTATCATTGGCGTTGATTCAGGTATCTGATAATGGGAAGCGCAGTGTCTGATGTTAGGACCTCAAAGTCCACAGAAAGGAAGCAGGGGTGCAACATCAACCACTGTGACTGGGTGGCAGTTCAAAACATCTGGATTAGTCTTGGTATAAGTATTAAGAATCTAACCTATTTTTATCTGGTCAGCAGAGCTGTACTTCAGATTACAGTTTCTCCAGCCCAAGCTACTGAAATTGGTGACCTTGTGCTGGATACCATTCCTGGTCTAGACAGCAACCCCAACGTGGAAAGGCATTGACTACTAGTAAAATACAAAATTGACTACTTTTATTAAGGTAATGTAAAAGCAAAACATACAAGACTGAGAACATTTGTGGTAAAACAATCGTAAAAGTAAGTGGGCAGCACACACTCAAGCTATTGACACATTTAAGACCTTGCATTGGGAAACATCAAGAGATTCTTTTTACATGTTCACTGAGAAACCAAGTAAACACACTAGTATTGGACTTACAAGCTATACAGTTCTTGTCATCCATTAAATATTTGTAGGTAGCACTCTAACATGTCAGTCTTTAAGCAGCGGCTGTACAAACACTTGTCAGGGATGCTCTAGGATGATCCTGCATCGAGCAGGGGGTTGGACTAGATGACCTGTATGGCCCCTTCCAACACTGTGATTCCATGATTCTATGGCTTCAAACTGCGTGCCATTGATCATTTTGCTGTAAAGCTGGCAGATCTTGTTGAAGCCGAGAAAGTTCTTGGTTTACTCATCTACATTTTTGGACCATTTGATTCTTTTATAACCTGAAACATGAGTCTGCTCTGCATCAAATTTCTGTTAGGCGAACCATTAGATTTTGAATCTTTAACACTAAGGTGATTGGCATGTGGTCACTATCTTGGCAGGTCCTGACTCTTAAGTAATCTACATAATCTAACAGTTTACACGAAGGTAAGACAAAATTTATTTATTTATTTCACTTTTACCCCGCCCTCCCCGCCAGGCAGGCTCAGGGCAGCTTCCAAAAACTGACAAGCAGTATACATTTACAATAAAAATACAAGACATCAGTTAAAACACAACCAGTCAATATAAAACATTCATTAGATGGCGATAAAACTAAAGTGCAATTTAGGGACACATTCAGCGGTGCCACCGCGTTAGGTCGTATTGGATCGGAGTTCACACAGGGCGCTGCTGGTAGGACGTCGCTCCTATCGGAACGCCTGCCTAAAAAGTTGTTTTCATGGCCCTGCGGAACTGTGACAAGTCCTGCAGGGCCCTGATCTCGGCAGGGAGCTTGTTCTAGTAGGACGGAGCTACAAACGAAAAACCCCTAATCCTGGTTACCATCAACCTGACTTCCTTAGGGCCAGGGAGGTCCAGGCGGTTTTGGGATCCTGATCGCAGTGCTCTCTGGGGAACATACGGGGAAAGGCAGTCCCTCAGGTACACCGGTCCCTGACCATAAAGGGCTTTAAAGGTCAAAACCAGCACCTTGAAGCAAATCCGGAATGCTATTGGGAGCCAGTGCAGAGTCTTAAGCACAGGCTGGATGTGCTCCCATCTGGGGAGGCCCATCAACAGCCTGGCCGCTGCATTCTGCACCAGCTGCAGCTTCCAGAGTTGCACCAAGGGCAGTCCCATGTAGAGAGTATTGCAGTAGTCCAACCTTGAGGTGACCATAGCATGGATCACTGCAGCCAGATCACTGCGTTCGAGGAAGGGAACCAATTGCTTAATCAGCCGAAGATGGTAAAAGGCTGCCTTGGCAGCGGCTGCTACCTGGGCCTCCATTGTTAAGGAAGCATCCAGGAGCACTCCCAGACTCCTGACCCTCGGAGCTGGCACCAATGGCGCCCCACCGAAGGCTGGGAGTGGGATCCCTACCCCCGTACCGCTCCAATTCAGGCACAGGACCTCCGTCTTCGTTGGATTCAATTTCAATCAACTCAGTCTAAGCCATCCAGCCACGTCCTGCAACGCCTGGTCCAGATCTTCTGGGGTAGAGTCAGACTGACCGCCCAACATCAGATAGAGCTGGGTGTCATCCGCATACTGGTGACAACTCAGCCCATGCCTCCGGGCAATCTGGGCAAGGGGCACATATAGATGTTTTAATAGCATCAGGGAGAGCACAGCCCCTTGGGGCACACCACACACTAGTGGGTGCCTTTGGGACTGCTGCTCCCCAATGGCCACCCTTTGTCCCCGACCTTGGAGAAAGGAGACAAGCCATTGCAAGGCGAGCCCCTGATGGTCGACCATGTTGAACGCCGCCGACAGGTCTAGCAACAGCAGCACTGCCGTCCGGCCCCGATCCAGATGTCTCCGGAGGTCATCCGTGAGAGCGACCAGTACTGTCTCCGTCATGGCCAGGGCGAAAACCGGACTGAAAAGGATCTAGTGTGGAAGCATCATCCAGAAAGCTCTGCAAATGTATCACCACCGCCCTCTCAATTAACTTGCTCAAATAAGGTAAGTTGGAAACCGGCCAATAATTGGCCAATTCAATGGTACTAGCTCCTCAGCTTGACCAGAATGTGTACTCACCAGGAATATCACCCTTGGCTGCACCATTCAAAATAAACATGGACATAGCTGTCACATGCTGTGTTCAAGTGTGTGTGTTGAGTATCCTCAAGTTCTTCCAACTTATGGTGACCCTGTGAATTTATGACCTCCTAAATATCTTGCAATCTGAAGGCCATGGCTTCCTTGATTGAGTCAATCCATTTCATGCTGGGTCTTTCTCTTTGGCTGCTGCCTTTCCTAACAGTATTGTTTTTTTCTAGTGAGTCTTGTTTTCTCATGTGACTAAAGTACGATAGCCTCAGTTTGTTCAGGACAGTGGTGGTATCATGAGTCCAACATTCCACATTGTATGTTATCTTTTGCGTACACATGACGATGCAAATTTTGAAAATAATAGACCCACATAGTGAAGTTGTGTTCATAATTTCTATATTCATTAAAAGTTGATCCTCCTTGCCTACATGTGCAAAGCAAAACACATTTCCAGTTCATATGCTGTTCAATAATCAACATTCAGATAAGGCACTGTTGGAGCATATTCAGAAGTTGATTACCTTAACCGCTTATTTGATTTCAATGAAACCATGTTCACTTGCTGAATGTCAGGCTTCCCAGTCAAAACACTCAACAACATTCCTTCAGAAGTTTCAGTTTATTGAGGGTTAATACTTGAGACACCATGAACTCTTGTGTCAGGAATGGTGGGAGAAGGGGTAGCCTGTACAGTTATACCCCTTTCAAACCAGCCCCCCTGATGCAGTGAAGCCAATAGGCAAGCACCTGTAAACGCGGGCAAAATATAGCAGTTACATTCCCAGCGGGAAAAGCGTACCCGGCAGAGCCAAGCCTTTAAGGACACCAAACAGATAACAGAGCGCAGCAGATGAGACATGGGGGGGAGGGAGGGTGAAGAGGAGGAGAGGGAGCTGGGCACCCCCCACATTCCAGACCATGGCAGCATTAGCTGACACTGAAATTGAGTTGCTTTTTTCCAACCGTGGAATTACAGCTTTGGCTGCTAAGTTTCTAGCTGAAGTGACTATAATCAGATACAAGGCTTTTAAACTGAATTGTATGTAGTTAATTGTATGTATTTCAATTGCTCATCATCATATTTTAGTTTGTTTGAATTGTTACTATATGTATTTTACTGTTCTCATTATGCCATTAAGGGTGACTGAACTGAGCTGACTTGCTTTTTCACAAATGTTAATGCTGCTAGGTTTTTATCACTGCCACTACTCCTCCATGAGGGAACACTTGCTGGATACTTTGCTTAACATTCACATAAGGGAACACTGCACAGTTGCTCAGACAACTCACTGCCCCCCCATTTATACCAATGTGAGAATATATATTTATAAATCTGTTTATCAAACATTCTAAATTAATTCACCTTTTCAGTGTGTGTGTATGCATGTATTCTTCTTCTCCTCCTCCTCCTGCTCCTCCTCCTTCTTATATTACAACAATTTAATTCCATACATTATACAATGTTAAAACAATAAAAACTCAATATTTAAAACATCCAAAGCATTAAAACATTTAAATATATTTTAAAAACAAGATGGCAGTGTTAGCATTCAATCATGGGAGGGGGAAGTGTGCCATGCAGATTAAAGGAACCATTGCTGGTCTCAACCAAAGGCCTGGTGGAACATCTCTGCCTTACATGCCCTGCGAAACTTTAATAGGTCAGACAGGGCACGGATGTCACTCAGCAGAGAATTCCACCAGGCTGCACCCAGGGTGGAAAAGGCTCTGGCCCAGGCCAGCCTGGTATCTTTGGGACTGGGGACCACCAGAAGATTCTTACCTGCTGATCTTAATACACACACACAAACACACAAGGAGTTATGATCCAGTTGTGTCAAACAGTGGGGAAATCACCCATCACTATGTGCAACCTGTATGATTACACTGCTCTGATGAAAAGGCAAATTTAAACAAGCCCATCTGCAGCTTGACTGAGGACTAGGGTATTCTCTATCTTGTCCCCATTGCCAATAACTTGTTATGTCCACTTCCCTCCTTCAGAGGCAAGATTTTCTCTCTGTTCTTCTTTCCCTTTACTTACTGAGCCACCCTAATAATGTGTTTTCTTCTTTGCTGAAGAACTCTGGCTGTCCCACCATGGGTGTAGCCAGAAAATTTGGGGTGGTGGGGCATTAGGAAATCCTGTGGGGCAGAGGAGATGGGGCAAAGAGAGAGAAAACGGCAAGTGGTGAGCTCGCCTGCAGCAGAGGAAGAGGACTCAGCTTGGCAGAGGTGGCCACACCACACCAGCCCAGCCATGTGACCTGCTGTCATGTGACCCGGGCTGGCTCGGCTGGCAAAGGTGCAGTGAGGCCACCACTGCCAAGCTGAGTCCTCTTCCTCTGCTGTGGGTAGGCTTGCTGCTTGAGTGGCATTTAAAAGGGGGAGCCGAGTCCTCTTCCTCATCTACTGCCTTCCTTGTTTACATGAGTCGGGGAGGGGGAAAATCTCTGACAATCTTTTGCATTTTGCAATTTTATTTTATATTATTTTGCATTTTTAAAAACCTATTTATTTTTCAGCCTGGAAAAAATGAGACTGAAGCGTCCCTGACTATGCCTACGGTCATTTAGGAAACACCACACACATCTTACATTTTTAAAACATTTTTTGAATTTTTCCAGCAGAGTGCAGCACTTATCCATGGGGGGGGGGACATTGCTCCAAATGCTTCCCCCTGTGGCTATGGACCTGTGTCCCACCCTGTCATAGTATGATATTTTGGCTGTTGGCTCAGCCCAGGAATCTGAGGGAAGGATTGGGAGCCCCCTTTAACTTAAACAACTTAAATGGCACTTGAGGCATTTTGAAATTCAAAGATAACAAAAAGTGTAGTTACCTCTTGTAGAACTGAATTGTCAGCAACTGAGTAAATAGGAGCCTGTCCCACACAAGCAGTGGACAATGTTTCAGTTTCAAGTGTTGTAGAAACAGTTGCTATATGATCCCAGACAGAACACACAAATATTGTTTTGACTTTATCATAGTGAGACTGGGCAAAAAACCTCAACACCTATTTCAGTTTTCAAGAGTGCATCATTAACCCTTAAAAAAAACCCCCAACCTTAGTTTTAGAGCACCTTAAGTATTAGTCTTAGTTGTGTGCCTGACAGGAAAAAAAACGGAATGAAAAATAACTCTAGATACAGCTCTAACTTCTGGAAAGCCATAGAAAGCTCTACTACAAAAATATTTTAGCATACCAATAGATGTTTGTTGTGGCATTAGGAGCCACATGTGTGGTCCTTTAGTTTTTCCTAAGGCATGGCTGAAATTAAGACACAATGAATAACTATCTGGTCTTTATCAGAATCTAATCTTGCCTTTTATCATGTAGTACTAAGCTTTTCCCGATTGCTGTGCACCCAATGGTCAAACAGCAAAATATTCCCCACTAGACTGCAAATATTTTATGAAGCCAAGCCATGCATTCCCATATACGGACTATGCAAATTATAAAACAAAAAGCTAGTTCTGTGAAACAGTTTGAGCAAAAACCTGCAAGAGGATAAATGTTTATAAACACCCATTGTCCACTCTTTATAGGAGGATACGGTCATTTTTTGTGGTTGTCTAATTTTGATGATGCAGTCTATATTTCTTATATCTAAATCAAAGAAGGGTATCTGTTAAATAGTGTTTTAATTTTACCTGTTTTTCAAAAATTCAAGTTCACACAAGTGTCGAAGAAAGAAATATTAAAGGAAGAAAACTATACATGTTTTTCTCCCAAAGTTAGGCAATCACCTTTATTTATATTATCTTTACAACATGATTACAAAATGATGAGACAGGACAACCAATGACCTACCTCAAGTATTAACTAATCTTTACATCTTAGGAGAGAATAATTTCCAAACGAGAAAAATTTCAGTCTACACATTAAACCAGGCTACAAAACCTGCTCATTTTGAATATTTCATCTTTTAAAACCAGATTTAAGCATTCCAGCAGTAACTATAGATTGACATTCTAAATATTGTAGTTTACTTCTTACTCTTCAAATAGTTTTTTCTACATATGCTCTATTTTGCATTTGACTTCATAACTGGAATGTCACAAGCTGTTTTGCACTCACTCTGCTGAAAGAAGTTGCTTCTGGGATTTACATCTGTGCATTCATGAAATGAGTGTTAAGGATTGTGTGCATCTTGCCAAGAGGCACAGGGTAATACTTGGAGAATAACTGAAGCAGCTGATGTCTCTCTGGTGTCTAGTAAGAATCTTGATCAGAGTCAAGAAGCAACTGAACAATGCCCACAAGTTTCGTTTAGTGATGGGTACAGCTCATCAGCCTCTACTTCCTTTTCCTAAATCTACCTGGAAGGTAGCACAAAAAGCTTGTTGTATTGCCTATGTCAGGCCTCAGGTGCTGCTGAAAGCATGCTTATCAATATCCAAGACACAAGCTATGGGAACAACACTTCCCATCATTCCTGTCCTGAACACTGTTATATATACACAAAACAGCTCCTGTTTAATGGTCCTACCACAGTAATCACCACATTTACACTTTCTGGGTTCTGAACTATCATTAGTTTTGTTTACATCACAATAATGTAAAATTAACCCTTCTGCCTCTACACACAGAATAGAGGCAGACAAAACTGGCAAAATTAAAATACAGAAAACTACATTCTTAATTATTGAATTTTTAGAACCAATATTATACACCCAAAGCTACAAAAGTATGAACATTTAAAATTCCAACATAATACCAGACATTTAACTATTGCATTTTAAAACTTATATATCAAATTATTTTGATACTTTATTTTCTGTTCCAAAGTCTCTTCCATACCCTAAAACCCACCTATTTGTCCAAGCTGTGCACTCATATGGCAAGCAAATTGTGTAGGCAAATTTAAATCAAGGCAAGCTACACCTCCCTACATGAATCACCAAAATCCCATTCTGCTTTATACAGGTGGAGTTATTAATGCTTCTACCCACTTTCTATAAAAGCTACATATTAGTACACAATTTGCATTTCTATGTTACTTGCAATGTATTCTTTTACTTACCTTGAGAAATATACTTGATACTCTTTCCAAAGATCTATTTACATTTCTGTAACCCCCACAAAACATTTTAACACAGTGCCACTCAGTAACGTAGATAATCAAATGGTATGTAAGCTTGCAGAACAATCCACATTTCTCCCACCAGCACCCTTCCCTGTTATTGGCAGCATGACATAACTCCCCATTTTTGTTTGCAGTTCTAAAAGTTAAAAGGCACAATAGGTAAAGGTAAGCTGCACTCCAGAAGGGGAAAAAAACAAATAATTGCATGCATCTTGCAAGGCATATGAAAAGGCTGAATGTGGGAGATCTTTAGGACTAGAGATTTACACATAATTGGGCCAAAGGGATTAATGAAAAATAAAATGTATGGTAAAAACTGAAGCAACTCTCAACCCCACTGGGGCTGCACATTAAAGTGTTTCCTACCCTCCTCTACAGAACAGAGTAAAACAAAAATACATACTACTGTTGTCCATTTTTTTGGTACTGATTGCTGATTTTATTCTTCTTGTAGCATAAGGTCATACGCTCTTTTCAGTAATTCAGCTGGTATTTCTGGCATGGCTAAACAACTGATGAAGAAAACTAGGTTTAAGTGAAAGAGCATCCATATCAAAGTTAAAACTCAAAGCAGTGTTTCATCAAGTTATTCTGTTGTACTTGTATACCAGTGGTTATTCTACCAGTTAACTTGAGCAAATGCTAATCAACAAGAGGACACACATTGCCAATTCCTTAGGCAGTATGTCAGCATTTGTAAATAGAAACAAAACAGTTACTGAGCAAAGTATTTAAGGTAAAACCAGCAGCATATATTTTCTTTCACTCTCTTCATCAGCAACACCAATTGCTACAAAATGCATGATGCAATGCAAGTTGTGGGGACAGAGATCAGAAATATGCTTAAAACTGATGGGATCTGTGATAGACTAACCCACTTCTACTTTTCACTGCAGCCAAAAGTATGTTCCTGAGGTCAGGGGACCCTCATGAACAGCATAGTGAAATGCAGATCTGCAGTGAAGGGGGGAATTAGCAGAAATTGCCTTTCCTCCTCTGTAGTATGCCAAATCAATGATATTTTATAGAAGTAGACATGAAGGCAGATTCAAAGATGCTCTCCTATGAGTAGAAGAATGACACAGGACCTTAATTTTCAGAAGCAGTCACATGTGCTCATTAAACCCATCAGTTTAAGGAAAACAGAATTCAAAAGGGCCAAGGGAAGGGATTCTAAACTCTTATGAATATCTGAAGTACAAACAAATTCACAAACATGTATTAAGAAACCTGTGAGTTTAGAAGAGATGTTTATGGCCAACACACTTATAGTTGTAAAGTATTAAAAATACCCCCTCTGGTCTAAGCATTCCTGATCTTTCCACTACCCCCATCATCTTCAACGTGTTTCAAAGAAAAATGGTGGAGTAAAAACAAAATATTTACTGAACATAAAACAAATGGAAATCAACATGGTATATAACAGTAATTAGACTGTAAGTTGTTACAAGTCAATTACACATAATGTTCCCGAGGATTGATGTAAACTCTTCCATTGTCTGGATTTTGATGCTTCTTATTGCTCCAGTCTTTGCAATTCATTTGCTTGTAAGTTGAATGCATTTGCTGATGGCTGTCTTGAGCCAAGAGATTTTCATCATTGTTAGTAAATTGCCTGCAGTTTACTGTCTTCTAGAGGGAGAAAAAATGTCTGTTACACTTGAATAATCTTTTGTCATAATACCCAAATTTCAATAAATACATTCAGAAGAAGAAGAGATTGGATTTATACCCTGCCCTTCACTACCCAAAGGTGTCTTTGTGTCCCCTCCCCACAACAGACACCCTGTGAGGTAGGTGGGGCTGAGAGAGCTCTTGACAGAAACTGCTCTTTTACAAGAACAGCTCTTATCAGAACTATGGCTTGCCCAAGGTCATCCAGCCAGGTGCAAGTGGAGGAGTGGGGAATCAAACCCGGTTCTCCCAGTTTAGAGTCCGCGCACTTAACCACTACACCAAACTGGCTCTCAATCATATTCTAAATAACTTTACTTGCTATTTCAGAAATATCGACCTTCATTTATTAAAATATGTATACCTTGTCTTTCACTTGTAGCTCATGGTAGCTTATAATTCTATATTAAAACCATCCAAATACATTAAAATCATTACCTTTCTCCACACACAAATGCCTACAGTTCAGACCATATTAAAAAGTGTTACCAAATAAAATCAGTCTTACAATGCCACCACATGCTCTACCTTCTCTCAGAAATGACAGATTAGAAGCTACCTTTTAATTGGATGCCTCCTCCTTAGCTAATTTTTAAATGCAAAGTTACAACCATTTCAGAGGTCTGGGTAAAACCCCCTCACTCAGCAAGGCATTAACTATTTTAACCAAAGGCTCCATTACCTTTTCCCAGAATGATTTTTGGACATGGATCAGTAGCACAAGTGGTAGCTCTCAGAACACCAAAGAGCTATCAGCATCCACTGGCAAGATCAGTCTGGCCTTATCAGATTTACTCTTAAGTTGGCCTCCAGCAGAATCAGTTGTAATATACAGAATGCCCAGAAGAACCCAGAACCACTGTGACAGTGCAAGCTCAACAAGACTGATGTCAAAGCACAGAATCATAACAAATCCAAGCAACGCGGGAGCGGATTTTACAAGTGCTGGGCAAAAAACTGAAGGGTACACAAAGAAAGAGGGCAATTTTTAAAAAAGGCAACCTCTTGAAACTGTCAAGACACATCTGAAACTGACAAAAGCAACTTGGGAAGCTCATAGAAACTCCAAAGACAGAAACAAAAGGGGAGGGGGAGAAAAGGAAAAAACAGCCCCCAGGAGCTTGCAAATACTGGCTTCCAGTTTTCCCTGAAATATCCAAGTATTTCTGGGATTTTTTGAGACCATTTTTTTTTCAGTTTTCCGGAAAATTCGCAGATATATTCGCAATGGTGACTATACCCCCAAAATACTAATAAGGTATTTTTGGGTATATTTTTGGCTCAGATGTATCTGAATGCACACTTCTAATTGCTGCCAACTCAACAGCTCCCAAGTCAGACTTGGGTGTTATCAAGTCGCAAAGCACCTTAAACCACTGAGCTGGATATGATTCAGCTGATGCAATAGTGGCAGAGAGAAATCCCTTCTTTACCACCATCACCACCACTTCATATTACTACAAACGGGTTCTATGGTGTGCTCTGATAATGGAAAAGCTATATGTGACAGAATATAAATTCAATCCTATGGACACTTTGGTTAACAAAACCAAATATGGAGTTAAAGCATATCAATTTAAAAAGGATGAAGATGCTATAATTATGTGTTGGCCTACTGGTTTTTACATTGGAGTATTGTTTAAAATAAAAGTATTACTTGAGAACTAGATAACTCCACTTCAATATACGCATTTATTGGACTACATAAATAATAAGTTTCTGAATTAAGTGAAATTGTACAGACAAGCAATCTTTGAGCAGTGGAAAATTTGGTGCAGGGAAGCTATTGGCAGAGAAAGTACTGAAAAACATCAAATCCATTTGCTACTTCACATGGCTTCTCATTCCTATAATACTGCTTTCACAGGGGAGGGTCATCAGTGTTATATTGCACATAAAAACATATTGCTTTTCTGTAACTGATGTTATTCAACTGTAGTCACACTGTGTATTCTATACCTGTGCAAAGCATGGAATCTTCTACAGCTAAGCTCAACCATTTTTTGCTCAAAGACTGGAGTGTTATAGTGAATGCCTCGATGTTCCTTCCTATGCAGCTGCTGTCTAGACCCCACAACAGGTTGTGAGCACCTGTTGTGGAAATGAGAACTGGCTGCATGACAGCACAAGTGACCACTTTAAAACCATTAGTTACTGGTAAGCAATCTGTTTCTTCTTCTTTGTGCAGGCACATCATGGGAAAATATTAGCAAGCTGCTCTACCTAAAAGTGGGAGATGTCACAAGAAGAAGGCACTGACCACTGCAATGCCAAAAGTCCCGTTCATGCTGGCTCTCACATAGGGCATACTGCTTCACAAAACTGGAGTGTTGCAAGTAGGTCACCAATCTACAAAGCACCAGAAGGAGTAGAAATCTATGGGGCTGTCAAGATAGCAATGGCCTTAATGGTGTGTGCTGTAATTGTCATGGGAAATGGTTCATAGGGCAGTTTTAACACAGTTTAATGACTTCTGTGATTCAGTGGCAGTAACACACTGACCTTGACATACGTCCACATGGCACAGAAATAGGCTAGGGTCCATTCTAAACAGGAATATTGTGCTGATAAAGAAATCCCGGGTCCTTCAGACGTTTAATGAGCATAGAGTTCTTTCCCTGTTAGTTGACATATAAATGAAATGTAGTGGCAGAACCAGATCTAGTTTGAGATTAAATCTGGACTCTGCCTTAGGCAAGAAAGAGATGTCTAGCCAAACAATTTCTGCAGGAAAGGTGATAAGGCAGGACAAAACACAGAGCAGAGTTCACTGCCTGATCTTGCCACATTTATGGCTTCCAAGAATAAGGAGAATTCATGGAGCCAAACATCTGAAGGGACCTTTCACTAGTTGCAAAGGATGTTACAAAACTCCATGTGGTTGTGGATGGAGAAACTGGAGAGTTGGTTGGGCAGATGAAGCCTTTTAAGAACTGTTTTATTAATGGTTGTGTAAGATCAGAGGGATTTTCATCAGTATAGAGATTGATTTTAAGGAGTTCTCATCTTAGGCCCCGGTCACACGGAGCATTAGCCACGCTAGAGGGATGGAAGATAGGCGGATTTTCCGGGCGCGATCTCACCGCCACATCTGGGAAGCGTAGAGCTCCCGTGGCTCACCCAAGGCTTCCCGCCGAAGACGCGCTGTAAAAAACTAGTACCTCGGAGGTACTAGTTTCCGGAAACTGCGGGGCAAGGGTGAGCGTCTGATCATATTTCCGGTGGTAGTTCCGGCGCCTGCCCATGCCCCCTCGTATAAAGGGTTTCCCCCCCCAACTGTCCATGGGATGCGCACGAGCACCCAACGGGGCATGCGCACACTCGAGTGTCCGGAGACAACAAACACCCATTTGCCGCAGCGTGCCACTTCTTTGCCGCAGCGCAGGATTGTGGTGTGCTCGGCACCTCTCCCCTACCACGGGACCTCCATGGTTCGTCTGCTGGCGCAAACGCGCGTTATGTTGCCTTGGGGCAAACAGCCACGCTCCCCCCCCGCATTTTCCTGCCCGTGTGCCCGTGGCCTTAGTTTAGTTGATCTGGGATCAGAGGTTCCAGAACCAGAAGGGTTAGATTATTAATGATACTGGAGGTAACAAAACGAAAGACTATGTGTGGTTTGATATTATATCATCAGAGGTGAGGCTGAGCAGGGTTGTTGTGTCTGACTGATAACATGCACAAGTTTCAACCTTCTGTCCCTCCTCTGGAAAGAAAAAATATGATGGTGGCCATAAAAAGGTGGTCCAATGGCCCAACAGTATGTGGAACAACAGGGAAGCACAAATACACATGCTGAAAAAGAAGGGGGGAAATGGAGAAAACAGAAAATGGGAGAAAATAATAGAAATTAAACTAGACTTCCTTCAGCAACGCTGCCATAAATTCCTAAATGCTGACAAAAGAGACCTAAGTTGGAAGGCTTAGATCCACTCCTTTAGGTATGTGTTGTAGCACCATTCCCCCAGGTGCGCAGAGCAGTGCAACAAAGTCTTGAGCTCAGCTTTAGAACTTGGGTGGGCAGAATGTCACTTGAGAATGATCAGTCACTGTCCATACAAATAGAAATAGCTCTCCACCTGTCTCCTAATGCTGCTGAAATGACTTCACTATTGTTCCCTTTATAGCTGCTGCAACAGCACATCTCCTCTTTTGTGCAAAGGAGACGATGCGCATATGCACCCATGCTCTGGATGGGAAAACAGCACCAACACTACCATCTGTCCTCCCTCCTCTTCTGTTTCATGCTTACCCACATTCCCTTTTGCTTTGGACAGGAAATGAGCATGCTATCCACTCTTTCCCCTTGCTTCAAAGCTGCTTTTGCCTCTTCCTGGAAAAACAGAGGTAACTGTGTACCCCACCCCCAGGGCATGTTACTATTTGGGTAGGGAGGTGGCTTGCTTTAGGAAACAGCAGAGGAAAAGAATTCCCCACCCCAGCAATGCAAAGTAGCTCTGAAACACTATCAATTCTGTACAACCTGCCACTTTGTGACTGGCCCCATCCACTGAGCCACTGTTTCATGAATGGTTATCTCCTAAAATTTCTCGTGGGAAAATGTAGCTCCCAAAAGTATAACATCTGTCCTTCCCAGCTCTAGAAGATTCTGAATGATGCTTTGCATAGCACATAATGAAGCATATGACTTACTTTATGCTGCATGTTTCCAGGATCCTTGTCTCTGTATTGATTTTGCACTGAGAAGTGCTCTTTCTGGAGAGTAAAAAGAATGTTATTTCGGAACTATTTTATGAACCACTGCAGATGAGTGATATAGTTTTGTCAGAGTGGCTCTTAGATTATGCAAGTCAGATTCACCTGGTGTTTCCTGCAATAAATAAGCAAAATGCACTGATATCCATATTTAAGAATGAGTATAATTCAGGGAACTGCTGCCTGTCAGTTCTCCACCTCTCACCTCACATTTTACATTCCCTTTGCATTCATGTTTTCAGCGGAAAATACTTGTGGAAGCCTGCTACAATAAATCCAGCCCTCAGAGCTAAAAATTCTTTTTTAATGCTAACAGCATGGTTAACATTCAAAATCCATATTTACCTTTGACTTTCGTATCTGATGATAGCTCTGCCAGGGCTCTCTTACACTGAATGTTGCCTATAAAAATATACACCTTTTCACTAATGCGACTATGGCCCCGGTCACACGGACAGGAAACTGCGGGGGGGAAGCGTGGCTGTTTGCCCCAGGGCAAACTAACACGCAGTAAAGCGATCATACCTCCTGTGGAGGTTCTGTGGAGGAACCGTGGAGCTTCCGTGGTTACGGAGAGGCGTTGATCACAACACACGCCTGCGCGCAACGAAGAAGCGCGCGGCGCGGCAACCTGGTTTCCTTTTCCTGTGTACACTACGAATGCGCATGCTCCGTTGGGTGCGTGTGCGCAACCACGGAGACTTGGGGAAAAAAACCCCCTTCTTCGCAAGGGGACATGGACGGGCGCCGGATGCCACCGGAAACGCGATCAGACGCCCGCCCTTGCCCCGCAGTTTCCGGAAACTAGTACCTCCGAGGTACTAGTTTTTTGCTCCGTTTTATCGGTGGTTCGCCACAGTTCAACCACGGGAGCTCTACGCTCCCCAGATGTTGCCGTGTGATCGCGCCAGGTAACTCCGCCTCTCTTCCGTCTATTTAGCGTGGCTTCTGCTCCGTGTGAACGGGGCCTATGTTACACAAAATTCAAAGGCAGCATGATCTAAAAATCACCTGATATCCACATAGTTCTACTGATACAAGTTTGACTGCATTCATGTTCCAGTTTCAGCAACTAGCACAGTATATTTTTTAATACCTAGATAACAATTTTCTAAGAACTATGCAAAATTTTGCATTCTTTAAAAACAATACAGAAAAGATTTAAAACTTCTCCCATAAAAATTCTAATGAATAATATGACACCTTCCTTCCCTGTTGAACCAGGGTACAAGACACTCACTTAGGCTCTTGGTCTGAGCCCTAACACAAACTGTTCAAATACTTCTGGGGATAATGTTTATTTTTAATAATTAAGTTGAAATCAGTAGTATGAATGTACTTCAAGCCACAATTTCCAAAAGCAATGCAGAGAGCTCAAAGTGTATAATTTGTATTTGTTTCATTTTAGCATTTTCCTGTGTTGTTTTATAAGCTGCTTTTGAAAGCTAGGGGAATTTCATAAACAAAGTGCTGAGCTGATACTAGAACAAGTGAGGAACTAATGCCAAAGACAACCCCTCCAAACCCCTTAGCAAGGATTCTTGGCATCATAGCCTACGACACATGAAAAATGCTATTTTTCCTACTAGTTAAGCATTAACTAAGGGTAGTTAAATCTTATGTTCCCTGACTGCAGAGGAACAAAATGGCATTTACCACATGCCAGGATAAACATAAACTTAAATTATCAGAAGGTGGCAGACATGAGAGACCAATCCGATCAAAGTTTCAGCAAGATTATTATTTGTAACAATTAACCAGCTCTATTGGAATGGTCCCTCTCACAGACAGGATTTGCAGTCATGGAGAAGGGGAGAAGAAAAGAAGGGCAGGTATAGCCCTAGTATTTTTCCTACTAGTTAAGCATTAACTAAGGGTAGTTAAATCTTATGTTCCCTGACTGCAGAGGAACAAAATGGCATTTACCACATGCCAGGATAAACATAAACTTAAATTATCAGAAGGTGGCAGACATGAGAGACCAATCAGATCAAAGTTTCAGCAAGATTATTATTTGTAACAATTAACCAGCTCTATTGGAATGGTCCCTCTCACAGACAGGATTTGCAGTCATGGAGAAGGGGAGAAGAAAAGAAGGGCAGGTATAGCAGCATATAATGCAACATAATGGACTGGACTTGTGAGTGGAAACTACAGGGAGAACTATTTCTCTTAACATGCTTCTAGAAGTACCTGGAAAGCATTTAATTTTGTCAGTATGCCCCCAAACCTTTCCACCATTCCAGTGTGTGTTATTCAGGTTAGGTTTAATAATGCCGATTGGCCAGGGAGTTCTCAGCCAGATCTCTGTGAGAACAGTGTAACTTTAAAGGCAGCATACATAGAACTGCCTCTCCCATTTGCCTCCTTCTCTCATTACACTCTCCAAACTTCTTCTCAAGCAGTTATGGCTTATTTTATGTTGCAATTGCCTTTCCTTTATTCAAGCCACTGTGCAATACAAGATGACAATACAACTAAAATTCTTCCCCATTTGATAATCTTTTCTTTAAATTATTGGGATTTGGCTACCTGATTCTTGACTGCAAATAATTAATGAACACATTAAATAGTGCTGGTTCAACTCCAAATTCTCTGGATCTGTGCTGTTTATTCCACCCCAGTGAGTTTCAGTTTGTGCTTATTCTCTATTTCTTGATATTATGTAATATTTATTTTTAATTTTAACCTACAACTCCTGAAGAGTAAATGCATGTTATCAAAAACAAAAAAAATATGAGTACACAAGAAAATTCTACAAATCAGACAGATTATTAGCTCACACATTCAATCCCAGGCATCTTGCAGCCCTTCCAAAAGATGCAGAAAATTTAGCTCTAGCAGAAGTTTTTACTAGGAGGCAACCCCAGGATTTTGGATTATCAGGTGAGGATATCCATCTCTGAACCACTGCACTTTGCCTAAGAGGACCCTGAACTTTTTTACAGATGACCCTACACATTTCTCCTCTGCTCTAATCAAGCTGATTATGATGTGTAATGTACCTTTGCATTCTGAGTTCCTTCTTTGCAACCGCCCATCCACCTTCTGACTGGGATATAAGGATCCAGACTTCCATTCTTTTTTTTTAATTTTTTTTTTAACACTACAAAAAACTACAACAGAAAAGGGGGAGGGGATAAGGGAGAAAGTAAAGAACCCACTACTGACTAAAAACCCAAGAGAGGAGATCCTCTAACTAGCTATTTTTTTTTAGCATCCAAACTTATCATCTTTGTACTTCTTATGAACTGTGTCAATCTTTTAGAACTTTTAACCCTCCCCATTTACATTTAATTGCCCAATAACAGTGCCCCCCATCATCCCCTGGAACCAAAGTTCTCAAAGGCACAATTCAGAGTCCTTTAGCCTTTACATCTTCTCTCTTTTCCGCAGTTTGTAGGGACTTTTCGGGGCTGCTGCCCCCTGCTCAGACAAAGAGTCCTCGGCAGATTAACCAGTTTCCAGCTCGCCGCTGGACCTGCTGTCTTCTTCTTTTTTCTCTTCCTCTGACCTTCCCAGCTGCTCCTTTAGAAATTCTTGAGCTTTAAGAACAGAGTCAATCTTAACCTTCTTCTCTTTGATCTTAAATGCTACTCCTTCTGGAAATAGCCATTTGTATCCAATTGAATTTGTTTGGAGGAAGAGCACAAGTTCTTTGTATTTCTTTCTCCGTTGCCCTACTTCAAATGGAATATCCTTTAGCGTTCTGACCACATTCTCCCACACCTTCAGGGGTGTCACAGCCACTGCTTTCAGGATAGCATCCCTGATGTGCCTCTTCGAGAATCTTACTACAATTTCCCCAGGCAGATTATTTTTCTTTATATATCCTGAATATGACCTGTAGGCCACATCCATGTCGTTGAGTAACAATTCCGCCTTTATATCTGTTGCTGGGGAGAGTAGCTCACTCATAAGTTCTTTAAGATTCTCTCCTCTATTCTCTGGCACCCCTTGGAAGCGCAGGACCATGTTGGCCTTATCCATTTGCACTTGCAGCATCTGATCTTCCAAAGAAACAGTTTTCTTTTCCAATTTTTGCACTTTCTTCCTCACTTTCTGCGTTGTCTCAGCCATTTCCTTTACTTTCTCCGCATCCTGGTTCAGCCATTTCCTTTACTTTCTCCGCATCCTGGTTCATTACTTGGATCAAGTCCGTTATTTGCGTTTGTTGAGCAGTGATGCTCATTGTTACAACTGCCAGCTGCTTTTGCTGCGCTGTTATATTTGCTGTTACCACCGACATCTGCTCTTTAAAGACATTGAGCTGTTCCAGTAGAGGGCGCATGACCTCAGCCATCGCCTTGGTCGTCTCACTGGTCGTTTCTGGTCTCGGGGACTCTGGTTTCGTTTTTAAAAGTTTCTCTTTGTCTCTGTCCCTCTTTCCCGCCATCTTTTCCCTGTTTGTTTACTTTCACGAAAACTTTTTTAAGTCTCTGAATATGCGCTTAACTGTATAGCTTGATTGGGTGAGTACTTCTGGGCAATCACACATTTATTCTTCCGCTCCCCCCTCCCTTTCGCTCAGTGATTTACGCATGGGAGGCGTCCCTCCCCCGCTCACTTCTGCCGTTCCGCCATGTCGGGTAGGGAGCATCTTTTCTTTTAAAAATCTTATCTCAGTTGACTCACGTTCATAGTTGGTCTTCTGACCCAGCTACATTCATCATTTCTGACGCCCGATCTCCTACGCTTGACCCGGTTAGCTTCACTTGTACCATTCGGTCTCTCGGCTGGACGAACCACTGGAACAAGGGGGAGCCTCGATTCTCTGGCATTCAGCCATCGAAGAGGCTACCCCCTCAAAGCTCCTTGGCCAGGGACCCTTCGCCGGGCCCTTGGGGGGGGTTAACGAGCCTGCTCACCCCCTCCCTCTGCCGGAGCATGGAGACACCCCCGGGAGGTCCGGGAGGTGAGTCCGTGAGCGTGCTGCCATCAACCGGAAGTCCAGACTTCCATTCTAACTTGTACCTGACAAAGGAAGCTTTGACTCTCGAAATAGACAGAATAGTTGTGGGCGGTATAGAAAAGAGTGATTCAGATAATTACACTAAGGTTGCCTAATGCTGTTTTAGGCCCTGGGCAATATTAGCACTTGTAAAATGCTAAAATACAAAACCTCAGTATTTAAAGATGCTTTCAGATATCAATGGAGTAGTTCATACCACACCTACCATGGGTCTTTTGCTAACACAGAAAAAGGGGAGCCCTACTTAGGGACCTTTCTGTTAGCCTGAACTACTTAACAATAGTGCACAGTCAATTTAGAGGTGGCTCCTATTGTTTGCAATCTGTTCTGCTCTTAAAATCTACCTTAGATTGAGCCTAGAAGTATTCTGGAAGCTTTATAATGGAATCCAGTCCAATACCTCAATAATACTGTAGTATTTGACATATTAATTTTATTTTTTTCTTATCCACTCAAAATTCTTGGCAAGTGAGAAAAAAAGATTTATATAAAGAAAGTATTGCATTGTGGCTACCAGGTACCTTTACATAATGTTCTATAAAGAAACTATGTGATATTCTGTAGGCATGTATCTTTTTTAAGAACAAACTTTGGTCAATAACTTACTGGAAGTATTATTTCTTTCTGAGACAAGGAGTGAGCTCTTTCTTCATACAAAGATGAAGGCTTGTGTGTTGGAGGAAGATCAATCCTGCATCAAAAAAGTTAAATTTTAACTATTGCCACTGGTGAGATGAAATTAAGCCCACATTATTTAAATTGCAAAACTAATTATTTGATACTTTATACAAAAGTCATTGCCATTTCATAGTAATGGTTTTACATAAATATTGATTGTAAACTACCTTGGTTGCTTTTGCTTAAAGTGAAAATAAACACCTTAATAAATAAATATTAAATTATGAGATTAAAAATAAAATAAATATACCACACAGAGAAATTAGCCTCACGTTTTAAAATAAACATAAATCCAAGTAATCCAATGGCTAAGTGTTATCTATAAACTGAAGAAAATTTGGTTGTGCCATTTTTTATTTCATTTCTTCATATCATGAAAGAATACCACCAAGATTATTTCCTGGATCACATTTGTTGAATTCCTCTGTCTTGATTCATACAAGAGTCCATGAACTGAAATTCACATGGCAAAAAACCTCCAGGTGATTGTAGCAGCTAAATGTTTCAACAGGTCAGCTGCTTTTGCACTCTACTTGTTTCAGAGGCTAGTTGCTGTTAAAAGGAAGTGAATGGCAATGAGGGGGCATTTAAAAGGGGCTCGCTATAGATGGTTGCATTAGCTGTCAGACTTGCTAGTACACCTGATGTCTTCTCACAAGGCAAAGCCTCTTTCAACAGCTCTTGTGTTAACTGGACATATGATAATGTTCTTTGGACTGCAGTCAGTCACAAATTTTTGGACACATGACATTATTTATTCTTATGCTGATTATAACTCATGTTATTCATGAGAATTACTTTTCTTACATCTGAAGTGCAAGATGAATTAAAGGGAAAATCTCAATATTTTAAAGACCTAGAAAAAATTACGAGGAAATTTATTTGGTACCCAAAAAGAGCACAAATTAAATTAAAAATACTGCAAGATAAAAAAGAAAAAGGAGGACTAGGTCTACCTAATTGGCATCTCTACTATCAAGCGACATCTATGTGCTGGATCAAAGATTGGATACAATTAAAAGATTGGAGAATTCTGGACTTGGAAGGCCATAACCTTCCAAGTTGGCATGCGTACCTATGGTACGGGAAAGATAAGATACATAAAAATTTTCATAACCATATATTTAGATCAGCACTAATAAAAACATGGACAGAGATAAAAGAAAAACACTACGCAAAAACTCCAAGATGGGTGTCATCTTTAGAATCTTTCATCAACCCCAAGTTATTGACTAAAGAAAAAGCTATAGTTTACGATGACCTTCTGGATGAAAACAATAATTTAAGACCAATAGAACTTTTAAAAGTTAAAAATATTAACTTGACTTGGTGGGAACAAGCACAATTACAGGATAGATATAATAAAGACAAAGTAACAGGATTCTTGAAATCAAAATCAGATTAAGAAATTTTTTTGGCTATCCTCAAATGATAAGCTAATTCAAAAAGTGTATAGCTTTCTATTAGAGCAATATTTACAGAAGGAATTAATAAATAGTACAATGAGTAAGTGGACGAAAGATTTAGGGAAAATCATCCAACTTGAGGAGTGGCAAAAAGTATGGAAAGCAATGAAATTGACGAGAGCTGTAACCTTCAAGGAAAATATATTTAAAATAGCCCATAGATGGTACTGGACTCCAGAAAAGATAGCAAAAGTATACAAAACACCAAATAAAAACTGTTGGAGATGTAAAGGGAAATGGCAAAAAACCTCCAGGTGATTGTAGCAGCTAAATGTTTCATTTAGCTACATTTATCCGTATGTGGTGGAAATGTAGAAAAATTTGTAAGTTTTGGCAAAATATAAGGAACATAATAAGAGAAATGTTAAATATTAAGCTGAATCTGTGTCCAGAGATTTATCTGTTAAATATAATCCCCAAGGAATATAAAGAAAATGAGGTATTTGTACTAACCTATATTCTCACGGCAGCAAGAATCCTAATAGCAAAGTATTGGAAACAAGAAAAAATACCAATGAGAAAAGAATTGGCTATAAAACTGTTAGAGGTAGCAGAAATGGACAAATTAAGTGTAATATTACAAGGGAAAGATGATAAAGTATTTCAAGAAAGATGGGCTAAGGTATATAAATGGATAAAGGAAAAGAATAAATAATAGACTCAAGAATATTATTTATGTAAATACTAAGATATGTATGATTATACTTTGTAAAATGGAAAATAAAAATTATTAAAAAAGAAAAAAAGAAAATCTATTGTACCCCACCCCCGCAAATCTAACAAGAATTTATCAGAGGATCAGAAAGAACTATTCTGACAGCGCAAGTCTAACAGCATTGATTATGCCTCTACAAGTGTGGTGAACAGATGCAAACAATTTAACTACTGTCAACATTTTTAAACAGAAGTATGAAAGCTGCTAGAACAAGGAAGGTGTTTTTATTTCTAGTGTTGCAAATAGGCACTGCTTAAGGAGAAAGGGAGAACTACTCCTTAATTTGCACAAAGGAAAAATCTTTTTGACCTTATGGGTGTATCCTATGACCACATATAGTAAAGGATGGAACATTCCATGAATGCAAGAGGCTCTTGCACTGGCAGAATACACCTTGCACTGTCTAAATATGCAGTGGCAAGAAATAACCCAATGCATCTTGATATTTTATATTACTAAATCAGGGATTGTGTAAATGCATATGGGCACAATATAAACTCAGGAGAGACTCTATGACTTAATCTGGTTTAAAGAAATGTAACTTACACTTTGTCCAGGTAAGAGGGCCTTTTCTTCCTGGGTGTCAGTAGTACTGTCACAAAAATTGTAATGATAAACAGAGCAAGTACTGCTCCTATAACAGCCCCAGCTACAGCTACAGATGACGACTGCTTAAATGGAACATCTGAAATGTAATTGAGCATGCATTACGCTTTTCAAGCAGTATGTCATAGTAATCAAAACTCTTCTCATAATCTGGAAACAGAAAAATGGCTGACAGTTAAACATTTTGTACAAATTCTACAAATTGCTATTTTCAGTGCACGTGAGTCATCAACAGCTCCAAAAAATACTGAAAAATGATTGCAAGTAATACATTTTGAATACAGAGATTTAAGGGTTTAGAACATGAATAAAATAGGGAAGACAAAAACATGGTGACAAGAAAATTGACCTGAACAATTTTTGATAAAGTAATTTTAGAACAGAACTTTTACTATGCTGCTTACAAATGAGACCTGTTATTTCATTAGGTGAGGATATACAAAAATAAAGACAAGTTATACTCCAAATCAGCCTTGCTTTGGAAACCTAAAGTCATATAAATGAAAGCAATCTTATATTATGCTATGTCCCTGAGATAATGTACTTTATTTACACGGCATTCATCTAATTTACTATCCAATTTCTGGACAAACTGTAAAAGACATATCATGCTTTTCTGCAAATATATAAAGAGATGCAACTTTTTTTTGAAGAGTTACAAAACTGGGAACTGCACCATGTATAAACGTGAATAGTTACCATTTTCAATATGGTACAACTGGACCTTCTTTTAATACTTTTTGTTTTTACTAGCAAGTCACAGACGACCTATGGTGTCCCCATAAGGTTTTCAAGGCAAGATATGTTCAGAGGTTATTTCCTGCCTCTGCATAGGAACTCTGGTATTCTTTGGTAGTCTCTAATCCAAAAACTGACCAAGAACAACCCTGCTTAGCTTCTGAGATCTTATAAGATCCAGGTCAGAGCTAAATACTAATTAGGTAAAGGTTTCCCTTGTTTGAGAGCTAGTCGAATCCGAATCTAGGGGGCGGCGCTCACCTCCGTTTCCAAGCCGACGAGCCAGCGCTGTCCAAAGATGTTTCCATGGTCATGTGGCCCACATGACTAAATGCCAAGGCTCACGGAATGCTGTTACCTTCCCACCAAAGCAGTACCTATTTATCTACTTGCAGTTTCTTGCTTTCGAACTGCTAGGCTGGCAGGAGCTGGGGCCAGAGACGTGAGCTCACTCCATCACGTGGCACTAGTGTCTCAAACTGCTGAACTACAGACCTTCCAGTCTGCAATTCAGTGTCTTAACCTCTGAGCCACTGTGGCCCCTTGTAAATATTAATTACCTGAAGTAAAAAAAAAACCTCTTACACACATTTGTATCAGAAATGCTTGAATAGACTTTTACTACTCATTAGTTTTTCCTCTACGTTATACCTATGGTTATTAGAAGGGCTTCAATGAAATTGGGGTTATTTTGCTTCACTGAAATTGTCCATGTGCAAAACTTTCTGCTTTAAGAATGGAAGTAGAATATTTTGATAATATTACACTTTGATACAAACTTAAGATGAATTTTACAGTGCAAGTGTCTTTCAAGGACTCTAAAGCAAGGTTCAATTAAATTCAAAGTTAATTGTGATTAAAAGCCAATGTACACACAGTGCCTACTTTATGAAGTTTGTTTCCGAATATAAACATAAAATGCCACTACAAAGACTGCAATTTGGAATAGAGGAGTGCGGTATTGAAAACACTTTTTTACCTTCTCCCTTCTTTCCATTTACAATTAAATGGACAGTTTTAACAAAAAAATAACACTTTAGGGTAAGACACCTCTCTTACAGATCAGCCTTTGCAGCTGTGAAAAAACATTGGGGATAAAATACATATAATTCAATATCATTTGCACTTTTACCTTAAGCATCATTAGCATCAATAGAAAAAAAAAATAAGACTAGACTAACCCAAGCCTCTATGACTTTCTGTGGGAGCTACATACAACTTAAATTCATTTGCACTGGAGCCTGTGCTCATATTATTTCCTTTTTTACTAGAAAAGTCTATTAGCTTCCATATTTGTTATGAACTACAGCCTACCCTTTATCTAGTTCAAAGTGATCTATGGCTGCCATTTCTAACCTGCTTCTCCATGATGGTCAAACACTTCTTATCCATATAAAACCTTAAGTGTGAACGTCTACTTTATTACTATACACTGAATATGATTTTGCGATTTGCAAAATTCCAAGCGTCATCACTGAGCAGTCCAGAGGAAGACCTGCAAAAGCATATTTTATTTGTTTAAACATTACTAATTTACTTCCCCCACCACACAAAAAGAAGCCCAACTGCATCCAATAATGCAGTTTAAACTAGTGAAACTGAGCAGAAGGTGCCTTTATAGGTCATCACATGGAAAACATATTTAAATTGCTCTGAGCTCCATAGAGGAAGAGTGGGTTAGAAGTATAACAAATAACTAGTAAAGATGAGTGCCAGGAAGTTTATGACTGCATTATATTAGTCTCAAATCATTAATCCCAATATAGCAGGAGGTGAAATGTGCTCTGTAAGTAACAATTTCCTGCAAGAAGCCTCAGTTCTTTGTAGGAAAACCATGAAATACCATTAAACACCAGAACACACAAAAAAGACGAAATTATACTCATGACATGACTCTACATGCAACTCATTTAGCACACAACTACCTGCTAACATCCCAAATTGAACAACTTCAATAGTTTCTGAAAAATCCTCAGAAACTGTCTTGAACAAGTGTTTTTATCCTTCTGTTTTATTTATTTTGTCACTTAGTTTTTCAACTGACACTGATGACAGACTGATCCTTTCAAAGCTACACATCTGAAAAGATTTGATTTTGAAAGTGTTGTCCTAGCAATTTAACTTTAAGTAAAAGTTTTGGAAGATAAAAATTAGTCGTTTGATCCCAGGCTTCCTGAACCATTTTGAAAGTACTTTAGTAGTTTTTAAACTAGAGCACTGCTTTGTGCTACAAAACAATGTGGTAAACTCTGTACTCTGCATTCACCTTCCATTTGACGTAATTTGGAGAATGATTAAAATAAACCGATGAAATTTCACATCAGTTCAGTTCACATTTTTGTTGTTCTCTTACCGGTTACTGATCAACTACAGCTGAAATTTGCACCGATTAAAGAACAAAAGAAGAATCACATCTGTATTTCTTTTTACTCTGATTTAATCCGTGTGATTCTGGGATGGGACAATCAGTAAGTTGTAAGGAAAGAAAAAGTGCAAACATGAAACTGCACATGTTCAGCAGTCTGAACTAACAAAAATAGAAAATCCACAGATCCATAATCCACTGGAGCCACTATGGAAAATCTGTGAATCTGTAACACCAAACAGTAACTCAGAGAATTTCAAACACATCCTTACTGCTAAAACCTACTCTTGCTTAAGTATTCTTCCATTAATTTGGGAAACCATACTGTTACCTAGAACACCTTAAAATGCTCTAGAGAGGTTTAGAAGTATTATGTACTAGACAACCTTGATTTCGATCCTGTGGAACGGTTCCAATAATGATCACACTTTCCTTCAGTGTAAGCAGCCTTCCTTTGATGCTGGCAGAAAAGCTAAGCCTCTTCCATCAGGAGAAGGCTCCTTATGCTGGTGGAAAGCATTGTGGTTAGTAGAATGGATCTGTGGCATCCAACCCCTTAGATTGTATTTTGGGGGGAGAATCTGAAATATGATTCATAGGAACAGTTACTGCATAGCAACATCAGCTTAAGTCCCGGTGACTTAGTTTATAGACTTTCTTCTGTTGTTGACAGACTAAATTATTTGGCCACTTCACCAAGCAACATAGTAGTCTAAACTTTGCACAGCTGAAAAACAAAGCAACCTTAACAGCTTTTTCTGCCTTCTGGATGCAGATTATATAAGCAACTAGAGCACAAGTGGATGCTAGTATGGTTTATATCTACTATACAATCTTTCCTAATGGCAGTCTGTCAGGTTGTCCAGCAATCCATTTGTGAAATTATTTTCCAATGCAATTCAACTATGTTGCAGAGAAATACCAATCTGATGTTTTCCAACTATGTTCTGCTGTCTAGTTTGCTAGCCTACTTTAGCACATCACTTTATGTGTTTTTCAATCATTTGTGCATATGACCTGAATTCAAGAAATTAATTTAACAAAAGATTTATTTCACACAACAGCTAGTTCATACTTACAATCAGTTCTCTATTTACACCAAACATACATTAGGTAAGAAACACTGCAACACTTAACATTTTAACCCTATTATGAACCTCTTCATATTTAACTGTGAAACTCTTGATAAATTTTAACAAACTTAAGATAAAGAACACAGAGCATTATGTACTCACTTCTAGATTTGAGCGTTACAAGAAAGTGTTTGGGGGGGCTTACACGAAGTATGCCACTATTGTTTACAATGGAGATGTTCCTAAGACCACAAGCTATCTTTAAAAAAAGATAATAAAAAACAAACACACACACACACGCACACACACAAGAGTTAGGACCTGCTGTTAGCTTAGGGCCTGGCCATAAGTTGACTGAAGTAAGTTTACCTCAGTTAATGATGGACCAGATCCATATAATAATTACAGTAACTCGTTTGAGTTCACAGGCAAGCATGGTTTGATAATTTCACTTCCTAACGTATTGAAGAGAGACTCTGGTCAAGTAAAGTAATATTACCACTTGAATTATCAATGTGATAGAGATGCGTTGAAAACCAGTTTCATATGTTTATAAATACTAAACTGCAGTCACATGTTTGAAGACATAGCAACCAAGTCACAGTGTACTGTCAAACTGCACCTTAATACAGATACTGTACTCACTGAAAAGCTCAAAAATACTGTAGATCATGTTGTAATGATTTCATATTACTCACAGATATATACTTGGAAATAGTTTCTACAAAGCATTACCCTAGAGTGCACATCATCAATTAGACCGCCAAATTAATTTAATATTTGCAAAGATTCTGAATTTAGATAATTTACTGAAAATGAACTATAATCCATTTTGTGCATGTTTGACAAGTCCTACTCAAGTCAATGGGGCTTACTTCTAAGCCTGAAACTAATGTCCACTGAGCTCCTCTAACGATGCTGAAGTCTCTGCAACAAACTACATTTAAAAAAAACCCCTTGAACTATTGTTAAACAGCAGAATTGCCCCATCTTCTATGCCAGATTTCAGAGAAAGCAACTCCCTTTCTTACAAAATTGTTGCTTCTATCTCCAATATAACTCACTACGTCTGCAGTAATTTGTTGTCTGTACACTATTACATTTCTTTTCAAGCAGCATTAATGTTTCAAAAAAGCATCTCTATACATTTCATAGATTTAGCTAATATCGCTTCACTTTAAGCTGACACCTGTGTGTCTTGTCATACCGTTTCATGCTTTCATCTCAAAATAGGCAATTTTTCAGAATTATATATGCTTAAAAAAAATGGAACACAGTGAACGTAAGGCTGCCTTTGTATTTAAAAAATTTATGCTCCTTAGTTTTTATATAGCCCATACACTCCTTGTAACTCCACAAAGTTCTGTGAAAAGCTGATTTCTCTCTCTCTTAATATGCATCTTCACTCAAATATAGAAATTGCATCTGTGTTTAAACTGAAAGTATTTATAGCTTTGTGCTTAATTAGCATTCTGAAGAGTTTAGGGAAACCTAACATTTTCTGAACATTACTTTTTATGGTGAGCATTTCTATTGAAGCAACATTTAATCAACCTTTTGGAAAAGAGTCTTCTGAAATGCAGCTAAAGTGTTTGGAATCTAATATTCCAGTGTTTGGAATTAAATGCAGTGTAAAAATATAGTGATATGTTGCAAGACTGTTCATTGAAAAGTCTATTTGCAACAGGTTCAGTGCAACAAGTAATCTGTACGAGGTACCACCCACTACAGTATCTAATTATGGCAAGTCTCAAAAATGTAGAGGTATTCAATTCTGTGCAGAAAGCCTAAAAATAAAGCTTTGAAAAAACTGTGCCATCAGAATATTTCATATTGTAAAAATTACCTTATGTAAACAAAATGTGCCTTAGATCAGCTCTATACTTAAATCAGTTTCATGTTGCTTTTTACTTAAACTTATAGCTCAAAAAGATGCACCAAGATAATTCTTGATTACACGTTTGTAGTCACAAGGAAAGACAGTTGCTTCATTTCAAACTCTTTATAACAATTTCATGGGTGTTTTCTCCACTTAGCACTTTGATCTTTAACGTGCTATAGGCCAAATAAAACACTGTTAAAATTCAGATCTTGTGAAAGACAGTAGTACAGCATTGAAAAAAAATCATAAAGCAGCTTCAATACATTTAAAGGAGGTTTTACATTTCATTTGTCGAGTTAGAATATAAAAAGCTTGAAAATCAACTTCAAAAAGCTTATTCCTCAAGAAAAAGTATAAACAATCTGAAAGTGATCAGCTAATGAAGGGGCTTTATGTACTGTCAAGATTTGAAAGTGGTCATTACACATACCACTCTTTTCGAGATATTACAGAACCATCTACATGTGAAACCAAGTTATCTTCATTTTCATCGTAACATTCATCACCCAAGTATTTCATTCCTAGTGTTCCACCTTCATAATAATCCATTGGTCTTTCATACCTGTCCTGGTACCTGTTAATAGTGTCTACATTGTTCCAGTCTGTTTTTTCAGGTTCTCCCAAGTAGTCTTTAGTTATGAGACTGTTCACTGGATGTTTTGTTTCCTTTTTCACACTGTCAGGGTAAGAATCCACATCATCTACCTGGAGAGTATCTATCTGAGATTCCTTTTGCATATCGGATGGTGGAATGTAGTTCTTTGCAAAGTAGTCACCACGGAACGTCCTCCTTCTCCTATACCAGACAGCGCCAACCAAGACACTCACAAGTATCAGGAAAAGAGCCCCGCCCACTGCACTACCGATGATGGTGCCCCAATTGTCTTCCTGCATTTCTGGCCATGGTGATGTTGGAAAAAACATTAGTTTTGGTTGTGTTGTTAAACCTGTGATGCCATCAGTTGAAGAAAGCCATGGAATCGTGGGTGGTGATGTGGTAGTAGTAGGAGGATCTAATGGAAGACCAAAGAGATACACAAGACACAGAAAAGGCAAAGAATGTCAATGCAAACTAAACCAGTTAAGAGCTGATAAGAAAGCACAGTTGATGGGAAGGTAAGTGTACTTAACATAGTTTTTCATTCTTCATATATTTCCATGATTATTCACTAATTTTGGTAGAAGAACAAACTTAGAACAATGGATACTTCTGGACAGCTCACTTTATAAAAATTGATTATTTTCTGCAATTCTTTCTATGCTGTTTTAGAACAAGAACATGGGATTAATTCCATCAGCTGAACTCAGAATTAAAAACTGAGTAAAAGAAATGTAGACAGAATTGATTTTGGTGAACTAGACTTTATTTGAATATTACTACCATGGTTAAAGAATGAAAAACTATGGACTGCATGCCAAAGTTAGCTAGATACGATTTTAACTCTTGCCCCAAATATGTGGCATTATTCAATTTTATCGCTATAAAAGATGTAATCAAACACTTAGTGTGTTATACATTTCAATGCTCCTGGAATTCTTACTAGTGTGGAAGGTACCCAGAAACAATTAACCCAAATAAGGACTAAAAAATAGAGAAAAACGTGTAGAGCAAATGAAAACAAAGTAGTTTGTAATTTTAGAACCACCTGATTTCTGAAGATAGGTGCATCACATACATGATGCTTTCAATATTTAACACTTTAACGTTATACTTTATATTTCTGTTATGGAAGGTGTATACACTTACAGATGAGCAGAATATCCAATCTTTATTATACTGACTTTGCAAGTCAAAGGTAAATTTACATTTGGGTATTGCAAAGCTTTAGTCTTTTTACAGTATGCCACAATGGCTGGAGTCTGGAGAACTGTACCCAAGAAAGATCTGGACTAGTTTCTCAACAGCAGTTCTCCATGAAGACAGTTTCAAAAACAATTTGTAATGCAGGAGAAGAATCTGCTAGTCTAAAGAAAAAAAAACGGTCAAAAATTCGCTGAGCATCTGCAGGTATTAATGACTTGAACTCTGCAGAACACTTAAAACTTCACAGCAATATGGCTCCCAGTAATGGAATTCTTAGCCTCTAACAATATTCTCCCATCAAACCAATTACAAAAAGAGTTGCTGAATTTGTAAGCACTCACATAGCTTTGTTGAATAGTGTTCATTTTTCTTTTGTTATTTGTATAACAGAGACATATCTGAATACTCTCTCTAAACTAAAACTGTTTTGTAAAATATTTGGAAATTCTGTTTGTGCTAAGACCTTCTTTCCTCTATGTTTGCTCTTGTTCTGCAATGTTTATATTTTTGTGCATAATTTAAAAAAAATAATTGAAAAAAATTCACTGAGCATGCCCAAGGAACTTCTTTACATTTAACATTATGTTTAACAAAGATTTTTGATTGGCTTATTTATAAGACTTAGGCTGAGCATACTGAAAGTACTGGAGCAATCAATAAAGTTATAAAGCTGTTCCCCCACACAAGACACTACAAAAAGTTAGCGTTAGGAGAAACTCATCAATTGAGAATTTAAAATCAAAAGATATCTATTTTTAAACAACTAGATATTATAATGTAGTCGTACAAAATACAATCAACTGGAGGAAACTGTTAATGAAATATTAGTCTGACTACTCCGTTCAAGATAGCATTAACTGAGTAGGCAAGACAACAATCTAGAAAGGTTCATCGGCCCATTATTTTTTTACAGAAGCATAACTTAAGCAATTTCAGCCATTAATATTAATAATAATATTTGAATTGTCTATACAGTAGTTCAATTAACACAAATTACATTTTAGTTTTGTTTTATGATCTTTGAAGTGTGTTCATCATGTCTTGCTTACAGAGTTTATTGAACATTATTACTGTTAGATCTATGTACAACCTGTCACTACAGGAATTGTTTATTGACATACATTAGGTGATTTGTTAACATATGTTCTTTGTGAACATATTAAAGCACACTAAGTAAATAAAGAGGAAACAGAGGAACTTGTAAATAGTGATACTGCATAGAAGAGATAATAGATCTTAGGCAATGATAGCTTAAAAGAAGTTAATAAAGGCCACTGATCCCTCCAACATCTTGTAGTTGAACACATACAGGGGTCTTTTTGTAGAAAAAGAGCTGCCGGAGCTCATTAGCATACCTCATTAGCATATGCCACACCCCCTGACATCACCGAAAGTGTGTCATAAGGCCACACCCCCTGACATCACCGGAAGTGTGTCATAAGGCCACACCCCCTGACATCACCGGAACCTCTTGATGACTGTTTTTTGTTTCTTGTCCTTGGCCCTTTCGGTCTGTTGGTTATGGTCCAGCTCCCCCTCTTCCTGTCACATGACTCTAATATCACATCCCGGGATGCTCCTTTGTGAGCAACTGGCATTAAAGCTATGAGTGAGCTATTTGGCTACTGCATAAATTAGTTTGCTCTGGGGCAACATTCCTGAATGAAGACAAAAATGTATGAGCCGGAGGCTAAAAAAACTGTTAGCTAGCTTGCACTTAGAGGAAACACTGGAAAAAACCCAGGTGCCCTCAGGAGGTCCACCAGCAGGGCCAAAACTCCAAGAGCCCACTCACTCTTGCCCCCCAAGCACCAAGAATGCAGAGCATCACTGCGCCAGACATAAGAACATAAGAGAAGCCATGTTGGATCAGGCCAGTGGCCCATCCAGTCCAACACTCTGTGTCACACATCAGCCAAAAATACCAGGTGCCCTCAGGAGGTCTGGCAGTGGGGCCAGAACACCAGAAGCCCTCCCACTGCCCCCCAAGCACCAAGAATACAGAGCATCCTTGCCCCAGACATAAGAACATAAGAGAAGCCAATGCTGGATCAGGCCAATGGCCCCTCCAGTCCAACACTCTGTTACACAGGGGCCAAAAATACCAGGGGCTATCAGGAAGTCCAGCAGTGGGGCCAGGACACCAGAAGCCCTCCCACTGCCCCCCAAGCACCAAGAATACAGAGCATCCCTTGCCCCAGACATAAGAACATAAGAGAAGCCAATGCTGGATCAGGCCAATGGCCCCTCTAGTCCAACACTCTGTTACACAGGGGCCAAAAATACTAGGGGCCATCAGGAGGTCCAGCAGTTGGGCCAGGACACCAGAAGCCCTCCCACTGTCCATATAAATGTGGAGTAAGAGCTAGAATATATGTTACATTTGACATGGCAATCCCTCCTTTGACAATTGGTTCCTTCAATTTCACAAATTATGTGAACAACAGATGTAGAGATTAAAGTATGCTGGAGATTGCCACATATATACTTACCTGGTAGGGGAGACACCATGACTGACACATGATATTTTTGCCATGGTACGATTTGTGTAAATTACAGCTAGACGACAAGAGGCCCACTGATGAAATCCATCTTGTAGAGGACCATCAGCTAGACCACCTGTTTCAATTATATCCATCTAGTGATATCCACCTAGTGACTGTTTCACCCTAGCCAACATAACTAGCTTCAAATGGAGAAGAAAAACTGGACAGCTTCAAGCAGGAATTAGATAAACATATGGAGCAGAGATCCACCACTGGTTATTAGCCACAAGGTATAGATAGGAACTCGGGGCAAGTGATGCTCTGTATTCTTGGTGCTTGGGGGGGGGACAACAGTGGGAGAGCTTCTAGTGTCCTGGCCCCACTGATGGATCTCCTGATGGCACCTGGTATTTTCGGCCACTGTGTGACAGAGTATTGGATTGGATGGGCCATTGGCCTGATCCAACATTGGCTTCTCTTATGTTTTTAAATCTACTCAGTAGTAGCTTACCAAAGGTAAGTCCCCCTGGATCTCTAGAAAGAGCTCCCACTCTGCATGAAATAAGATCTTGTCTCCTCCCCTGAATCCTCTAGCACATGGGAGGAGAGGGTCTGTCATATTGCCTGAGCTTTGGCTGTGGCCAGAAGCAACAGCAGAAATTTACAGCAAAACATACATGCTCAGCAAACACCAGGACTTCCCTTCCATGGGAGAAGAGAGTGAATGAACTGAGTTCTTGGGATGTTATTCTGAGTTTTGGAATAAACAGAAACCACATGCGAAACTTCTGTTGACTTTTGCCCGCCCCCGCAGCTCAATGTCATATAAAGACCCTCTTCTCCTCTTCCTCTCGCTGGGTAGAGAAACAGTCAACACAGCAATCAAAAGTTATGCTAAAGCAAAATCTGTTGACACCTGCTTTTCTGATTATAACATCCAGAGTAGTAGACAGAATACAGGATTTGAACTAAGGAGACAGTAGCACCTTTAATCCACTTATGACACTCACAGGGAACCAACATCACCTAATCTACCTCATCAAGTTTCTGCAACAATTAAATGGAAAACCACCCATTTGTGCCATCCTAAGATACTAGAGAAAAACAGTAATGTGATAGTTCAATAAAGCTGGAACTATCTCCACCTAAAGTAGGGCCATCATCACATGGTTTACATCCACAGCCTTTCCCAAGGCAGCAAGGAAAATGGAATATAGGCCTGGTGGCTGCAATGTTTGTCCCGATCTATGTGATGGACCTTCCTAAATGCTGTAACAGGGAAGGAATCAGGGAGACTGTGGTTGTCACCAGTCAGGGGTGTCCTGCGAAAAAGTCAACTGAGGTCTTGCTGCTTCCCTGTCCCGTGGCTGAAGACAGTCCTTTTAAACCAGCAATTCGGAGGGGGGGGGGGACAAAAGGAATGCCTTCTCTCAGGCCTAATCCACTCCACTCCAAAAGGTCTGTGAATGCCCCCGCACCAACCTGGTGGGTCCCTCGTTATTATTTCGACCCCACCTTCCTTAGTCTCCCCTGGCCAGGCGGCTCATCCAAGTAAACGGAGAGTGGTGGAATGCCAATGCTAACTGCTGATGCAAGGCGGCTCCCTAAAGCGCTTCGCAAACTTGCTTAAGCCACGGCGGCGTCCGCGAGGGCTCCAGCCTCCCACCCACAGCCAGGAAAGAGGAAGCTTCTCGCCCGCTGCAGCTCGCTCCCCTTTTGTCCCCGTCCCGCGTCCTGGAACAGGAAAACAAACTTCTCCCCTGGCAGAGCAAAGGGCAGCAGCCGAGCAAGGGGCGGGTGGCCCAAGACCCGCCGAAGTCGCCTCTGCCTAAGTGACGGGGCAAGGCAGCCAGGCGCTTCTGGTCCCAGGAGGGAGCCCCGGGCCGGGCCCCAGCCCCCCCCAGCGGGAAAGTTGTGGGCTGCCAGGCTCTCCGGGCGTGGCAGGGAGAGGGATTCCGCGCCTTGTACCTTGCTGAACACTTCCAGGTCCTCATCATTGTCAAACTCCAGGAGCTCTGGGGAAGAAGGGAGGATCTCGGGCCTGGCTGAGACCTGGGTCCCCACGGGGGTCTCCACGACGGCAGGGGTTGCTGCAGCCTCATCACCACCCGGGGGAAAGGGGGAAGAGCCGGAGGAGGAGGAGGAGGTCGGCGGCGGTGCCAGCCGCGACCCAGGGCACTCAGCCTCCATCCCTCCCTCCCTTGTGAGCGCTCCCTGGCAAGGAGGCGGGCGAGGCAGAGGTGGGCCCCTCCTCTTTGCGTGGCAATTGGCCACCACAGCTCTGGGCCTCGCTTCTCCTGCCCTCCCACCGTGTGCCCTGGGAAGAGCGAAGGACGGGCGGAGAAGTGGGGCTGGCTGGCTGGCTGGGGAGAGCCCCGGTGAGTGCTGCCAGCTTTTGGAACGAAAGGTTAGGGGAGCCAGCAGTCCGCCCTGGGACCTGTTTTTACGCATGCACGCCCAGAATATGAAGAGGAAGACTGCGCAGAACATGGCATGGGACGCATGTCTAAATCGAGATCTTTTCCTAAAGGCGTCCCTCCTCCCACTGCGTTTGCGGCCACCCTTACAACTGCCTCCTTTCCCACCCGCCACAAGGTTCACATTGCTTTTAGGCAGGGCTTCGACAAGTGGTCTTTCTAGCATGATGGTGCAATAGCACTTTTGCTCCAGGCGGAGACGGGGGCCTCATCCACGCCGCTCCAGGTGGCGCGGACGAGGCAGGGGGGGGGCAGACCTCGGCAGGGCCCGGGGAAGCGGAGGAGGAGGTGGGCAGCCAATTTACCATCCTTCTTCCACGTCCTTGTGGTACTGACTGAGGCCTGCTGGGAGCAGGGGGCGGGGCTTGGACATGTGACCGCCCCACCCCCTGGGCTGGGCACTCCCGGAGCTGAGCTCTGGAGAGCTCCGGCCCCATCCGACTCCTGTTTTTGCAAAGAAGAGATGGATTTATACCCCTTCCTTCACTCGGAGTCTCAGAGCGGTTTAGTCTCCTCCCATTCCTCTCCCTCCCCACAACAGACACCCTGTGAGGTAGGTGGGGCTGAGAGAGCTCTGAGAGTACTGCTCTGAGAGAATTGTGACTGACCCAAGGTCACCCAACTGGCTGCATGTGAAGGAGTGGGGAATCAAACTCAGTTCTCCAGATTAGAGTCCGCCGCTCTTAACCATTACACCACAGTTAGCTCTGTGTATCATTATGGTACAAACATCTGTGTATCATTATGCTGCAAACATTTAGAGAACATCTTGGAAATGATGCTTTGCAACCAGGTTACAGGTCATGTTCAGGAATGGTCAGGAAATGGGCTTCTCCACCTCTTTCCTAAGCACGTGACACAGGTTTAGTGAAGAACATATCCTGGGCCCAGCTTGGAAGCTGGAGGATATGTTCTTCACAAATCTCAGAAACTGGCTGAATAGCTTGGGAGCAGGTGCTTAATGTTTTCAGGCTCTTAGGCTGAAGCAAACAGAATTCAATTGACCATTACGCTAGGTGGCTTTATGTAATCCCACCTTCCTTCTGCATAATCAAAATCAGATGGTAAATAAAGGATAGGACTCCTTAAGTTTAGATTGTTCCAAAGGTAGGCAACTTGAGAGTGGAAGAAAAAAAAGGAACGTGGATCATTTTGGAATTTTCTTCTTTCCATCTTCTGTCACAGCCTTTCACCCGCAAAGTTTTCAAGTGGCAGGTATTTAACCTAAGACTTTACTTAAATCTTTGGAAGAGGAGGACAGTGATTTCTGTCAATCCCCTTCCCACTGCAGACCCCATTTTGCTCTAAATTATTCCTGACAGTCTGTTGACCCCCAGAAACAATTGTGGGGGGTGTTAAGTGAACTGCAGCAGAAAGGGGGATGGGAACATCCCACTTCACAAAGTTCACAGAAGGAGGAATACAACCCACTAAATAGAAGAAGAAGAAGAGATTGGATTTATACCCCGCCCTTCACTACCCAAAGGTGTCTCAGAGCGGCTTACAAACTCCTTTCCCTTCCCTTCCCCCCACAACAGACACCCTGTGAGGTAGGTGGGGCTGAGAGAGCTCTTAACAGAAACTACTCTTTTTCAAGGACAGCTCTTATCAGAACTACGGCTTGCCCAAGGTCATCCAGCCAGGTGCAAGTGGAGAATCAAACCCGGTTCTCCCAGGTTAGAGTCCGCGCACTTAACCACTACACCAAACAGGCTCTCATACAGAGCCAATTGTGAATAAAAATAGTTGGATCTCATCCACAAAAGTTTAAACCACACAAAACCCTCTGTCTTTATAGGTGCCACAAGAAACATTTTTTTTAAAAAAAATTATAGGTGCCACAAGAAATATTTTTTTAAAAAATTAATCGTAAACTTTCCTTGGTTTTCTACTAGGTCACATTATTCCCTTAATTCTTTTCTCTCAACACTCCTCATCATCAAAACCCTTCTTTCTCAACATGTACTTTCTAGAACATCATCTAGTATACGTGTATTAAGTTCTGCACACCATTATTGTACTGATTTCTGTTCGAATATTAAGAGAAGAAGAGGAGATTGGATTTATACCCTGCTTTTCACTACCCAAAGGAGTCTGAGAGCGGCTTATTTATTTATTTTATTTATTTATAAGTATTTCTACCCCGCCCTACCCCACAAACTCCTTTCCCTTCCCCTCCCCACAACAGACACCTTGTGAGGTAGGTGGGCCTAAGAGAGCTCTGAAACTGCTCTTTTTCAAGAATAGCTGTGCCAGAACCATGGCTTGCCCAAGGTCATCCAGCCAGGTGCAAGTGGAGGAGTGGGGAATCAAACCCGGTTCACCCAGATTAGAGTTCACGCACTTAGCTACTACACCAAACTGGTTTATATCATTACTGCTTCCTAAATTAATTAAGCAGCAAATAGATCTGATATTTAATGTATTCGTTTTATATGTAAGCGAAATTCCAGACAATAGTGTTCAAATATAAGCATCACAGAGACTTGGACAAATAGACAAAGAGAAAGGAAATCAGCAAGATGCAAATATATGAAACATAATATCCATGTTATGCCACTTCTCAAATAGAATTTAATCTTGCCTTAGTAGTCAATTGAAGTGACATGTGATTATATATAAAAAACAAAACTAGAGAAAATGTCCCATTAGACTTTTATTTACAAGGGAATTTACTGCAGACTAAAGTGATTGCAGACAATTTAACCTGAGCTGTTTCTCACAGCTCATTACAAAGAAATGTATTTTATTTAGTAAAAGGCTGACTGACCTAAAAAGATTAATGAAGCAGGATTCGACAAATCCCAGGTGCTAGGGAACCATGGCACCTAGAAGTCTCATTACGGCACCTAGTATTTGCAGCAATCATCCTCAGAAAAACTACAAAGTATATTTATCATTTCACCTAAGAATATGTTCTGTTGTATGATGTAAAAATGCACATGCATGAAATTCAGTTCACTGCTTGTTAGCATGTTAATTTTACACCATTCAGCAGTGGTGATCTCTTTCTTACCTAATTGTTTTCTACATTGGCTTCAATACTCAATTAAATGGAGCTTTTTAAAGCAATAATGAAATATGAGAAGTTTGAGAGAAGATAGGTTAGGGATAGAGATCAGTGTGTTGCTGTGGTGGTGACAACCAGGGGCTACTACCCCTGTGTTAATTATACACTACAATATTTTTGCCATAGGCTTTCTAAAAATGTGAGAAAAAACAGGTTGCTTACCTGTAACTGATGATCTTCGAGTGGTCATCTGTGCAGTCACACCTATGGGATTCTAGTGCACCTGCGCTGATCTTTTTTAAAAATACTTTTTATTGCTTTTCTTCCTACACACTACAAAGACTACACCCTACAAAACTAAAACTACAAAGAGAGTAACAAGAACCTTTGATAGGCTAATCAAATGCTTTAAGTATATGTCTACATGCCAAAAATTGCATTCAGTTCTTTAAAATCTAATAAAAGTGTTCAAAAAGAAAGAACATAAAGGCATTTTTGATATTACATCACATCTGGTTGAGAATATAAATAAGTTAAATGTCAACATAGGTAATCTCAGATCTTCAATTAGATTTCTTCTTAGCTTTGGTTTTCTTCTTCTTTTGACAGAGGAGATTTACTTTAAAAGTTTTAGGGGCCGCAACTCCTAAATCCGAGTCAAAGATTTCACCCAAAGACATGGAACTAGCTGTAGAAGATGAACTATCCGTATCGGATTTCTGTTGGTTGCTGGTTTTTTCCGTTGCCTTTTCTTCCTCTGCTCCATTTCTTTGTTTGGTTGAAGATTGTTGCTGCTTAAGAAAGAGTTCGGTTTTTAATAGAGTCAATCTTTTCCTTCTTCTCCTTAAAGTTGAATATAAGTCCTTCTGGAAAAATCCATCTGTATTGGACATTGTTCTTTTGGAAGAATGTTGTAATATTTCTGTACTGCTTCCTTTTATTGCATATTTCAAACGGGACATCTTTCAATATTTTTATCTTTTTTTCTTGAATTTTAACTGTCATTGCTGTAGATGCTTTAAGTATTGAGACTCGGTGATCTTTTTGCAAATTTTACAAAAATTTCCCCTGGGAGATTATTTCCCCCCACAACTCTGAATAAATTCTGTAGATCATATCAATATCTGCTTGTATTAATTCAGGTTTGTTATTGATTAAGGGGGCCATTGCTTCGCTTATAATTTCTCTTAAGTTCTCATCTTTTGTCTCTGGCACCCCTTGGAATCTCAAGACAAAAGAGGATCTTTCCATTTGTAGCTGTAGAAGTTGTTGCTTTTCAGAAGTTCTTTCTTTTTCCACTTTGTCCATTCTTTGGTCTATTTCTTTGATCTTAATTTCAACCCCTTTTATCTTTTTGGCTGACTTTCTGTAAAGTGCCGAATTTCTGGTTGAGGTTCGTAAGCTGGTCCAGCAGAGGGCGCATGGCTTCAGAAATTGCAATAGCTAACTCGCTGGTATTTTCTGGTCTTGTGACTGGTGATGCTGTGCTGACATTTCCTGTAGAGCCTCTGCCTCTGGACGTCATTTTACTCCCACTTTTACTTAGGTAAAAGTTTATAAAAGTTCTGAGATCTTTACTACATTGTAACTGCTTAACTCAGATGTATTCTGCTTTGAAAAGGGTGTTAATCGCCTGAATCTGGCTTGCTTCTACACTGCAATTTCACTAGTGGGTAGGGTTCTTCCTCCGCGAGTCACCCCCCATCTCTTTGAAGCTATGCCATTTTGTTATGCAGATTTCTGCCTCCACTTTGAAAAGGGTGTTAATTGCCTGAATCCGACTTGCTTCTACACTGCAATTTCGCTGGTGGGTAGGGTTCTTCCTCCGCAAGTCGTCCCCCCCCCACGCTGATCTGATAGGTGTTGTACAAAGCTCACAACGGGATTTTCGTGCCTCCACCCTGAGCCTGCACAGGAACCCCAACTGCGCATGCCCAGGAGGGTGGAGTGTGGACATCCCACCAGTTCTTTCTGACCACTATCAACCAAAGCCATGTAAGGAAAATGACTGAGGATGACAGCAGTGGGGAAGGGCAGGCGGGCAGTGTGACTGAACAGATGACCACTCGAAGATCATCAGTTACAGGTAAACAACCTGTTTATCTTCTTCATGGTCTCTGTGCATCACACCTATGGGAGACTGAAAAGCAGCGGTTCACCTGGAGGTGGGCAGTGTCAGGCTCAGTGCTCCGCAGAGGACAAGACCAGATAACCCAGATTGACCTTATACTATGCACGAACGTCTAGTGCATAATGTTTAATGAATGTGGTCAGTGTGGATCACATGGCAGCTCGACCGATAGAGGACAGCGATGCGCCCTTCATGAAAGCTGTGGAGGTTGCCATCAGCCTGGTAGAATGCGCCGTCAAGCGTGCAGGGAGGGGACACTTCGCTAACATGTAGCATAACCTAATCGGCCCAACAATCTACTTTGACAAGCGCTGAACTGAGATCCTCGACCCCAGTAAGGCATTGGAGTATGAGAGGAACAGAGTATTATCTCTCCTAGTAGACTGAGTCCGATTCAGGTAGAAGAGGAGTGCCCTCTTGACATTGAGAGTGTGAAGAAAGCGTTGTTCTTCCCTGTCAGGGCGAGGGAAGAAGTCAGGCAGGAAGATTTCGGAGTTCAAATGAAATTCCAACATTATCTTCGGTAGAAAGGAGACGTCCGGCAGCAAACGTACCGCATGTGGCAGGAACTCTAGGTATGGAGGATCATGGCGTAGTGCCATCAGTTCGCTGACCCTCCTGACCGATGTGATTGCCACCAAGAACGCAGCTTTCCATGCCACGTATTGAAGGTCGCAGGAAGCCATAGGTTCGAATGGCTTTCTCGTGAAGTGGCGGAGTACCAAGGGTAAATCCCACAATGGTGTCGAAGCCCTCACAGGGGAATACAACCGCATGTGCCCTCAAAGGAACTTCTTCGAAATGGGATGTGCGAATATCAAATAACCGTCCAATCCTATGTGGTAGGCAGAAATGGCTGCCAGATAGACTGTAACAGATGAGTGGCAAAGGCCCTGATCAGCGAGCGACAGGAGGAACTCAAGGATCTTACCCAGGCTCACAGACCTCGTTGAAGTAATTGGAGTCTGCAGGAAGGAAAGGAATCTAAGCCACGTCCTCTGATAGGAAAGACAAGTGGACACCTTTCTAGCGTGGGTAAGGACCTCCAAGACACGATCAGAGAAGGCTATCGACTTATCGGCCAAGTTGTCAGTTTCAGATTGACTACTCTGACGTGAAGAAGTGATGCGTTTTCTGCGAGGAGGAGATCCAGCTCTCTGGGGAAGTGGTGGTACCTGCCCCTCACGAGTCGGAGAAGAGTGGTGAACCACAGTTGCCTGGGCCACCATGGAACCACTAGGATACAGTTTAGCCTGACTCTGGCTAGTTTCTGAACTACCCGTAAGAGGAGGGGTAGAGGAGGAAACATATAGAGGAGTATCTCGCCCCACAGGTAGAGGAGGCTGTCTCCTAGAGAGAGAGGGTCTGCTCCCGCCCGACTGCAAAAGAAAGGACACTTTGCGTCCTTTCTGGAGGTGAATACGTCTATCTTCGGACTGCCCCATTTCTGAAAGAGTGGGCGAAGGTACGTCCAACCCAGCTCCCACTTGTGATGCTGAGTAAGACCCCTGCTGAGAAGGTCAGCCTTCACATTGCAGGTCCCTGGAATGTGAGTGGCCACAGGGAAGATTTCGTTGGCCATACACCATTCCAAGAGGGTGACTGCCAGACGGCAAAGGCTCCAGGACACCGTCCCTCCTTGACGATTGACATAGCTGAGCGCCGTCATATTGTCCGTCAGAACAGCTATGCAATGCCCTCGAAGGATGGGCTGGAAAGAGTTCAGCGCCAGCTTTATTGCAAGCAGTTCCAGATAGTTGATGTGCTTTTTTGAATTGAGAGCATCCCACTGGTACCCGACGCATAGGCCGTTGAGATGGGCTCCCCATCCCCATAGGGAAGTTCTGTAGTGATGATCTGCCATCCATATAGGAATGGGGAAAGGCGGGTGGAGGCCTCTGAAGCAATCTGGGGCAAGTCAAAGACTCTGTTTGGAAGTCTTTTGAGTTTTTGCCCTGGACTGTTGCTGTTGTGGGCCATATCTGGACCGTGCAGGGTATTGGTACTGTTGGCGATGGCCTGTAGGTGACTGATGCAGTCTCCAGGTACCCTCTCAGGACGGTTTGTTAAATGGTCGTTTGGAACTGTATCAAGACCAGGAACGCTGGCGGTATGGCTTGGAAGGAGCAGAAACGCCCAAGGACATAGAGGCCTTTATGCTCTTGTCCATCTCCTGCAGAGCAGAGTCAGTAAAGCAGTGAAACAGGCCATCACCGTCAAAGGGGAGATCATCTATGTATGCCCTGGTATCAGGTGGCAAAGAAGTCATTCTCAGCCAGGAGTGAAGGGCAACCGCCGAAGACATAGTTTTGGAGAAAGTATCCAGTGAGTGCTTAGATGAATTCCGAAGCTGCTTCGCCAGAACCATGCCTTTCTTTTGTAGGGTTCAGGCTACTTGAGTTTTGTCCTCAGGAAGAAAGGGCAAGATGTCAGAAAGTTGTTGCCATAATGCATACTGGTACCTACTCATACATGCAATGTAATTGCATATTTTGATTCCCAGGGCACCCGCTGAGTAAAAGCACCTCCCGAAAGCATCAAGCTTCTTGCTTTCCTTGTCAGAGGGAGTCGTATGAGTGCGTCTAGTTCTGGAAGAAGAGGAGACAACCATGGAGTTTAGTTTTGGATGGACATGTAGAAAACCAGCTCCTTCCTCTTGCACTCTATACATGTGATCCAGTCTCCGTGTCGACACCGGTGTGGATGAGGGCTTCTCCCAGGGCACCTGCACTGCATGTAGGAGTACTTTCAACATCGGAAAGTAGATTGCTGTGGACGTGTCCATCGGGACAACATCATAAACCGTGTCCGATATCGATGGTTGAGGTTGGACGATAGACAGACCCAATGAATGAGTCATTCTTTTGACTAAATCTCCATATGAAGACAAGTCCTCAGATGGGAAGATTGGGAGGTCTTCGGAGACCTTATGTTTTGGAGAGGTATCTCCCTGTGAGATCTCACCCTCGGACTGGTCAACATTGGAAGCAACTGGAGATGCTTTGGAAGGCGATGGAGACCTCTGGATAGGCATTGGCAGTGTATGAAGCTCCTTTGGAGTAACTGACGATGGTGGTTGAGGCAATGGAAGACGAGGCACGACTTGCCTCGGAGGAGGAGATTTCTGTGGTTTGGAGAGGGATGCGGGGGGTGGTGGACGATGTGGAGAGCGGGGTAGGGTCAAATGGTGTTCCCAATCCTCCGGTCTCATAGGCATTAGCCAAGGCATCGATGCCGAAAGAGGGTAGGAAGAGAACCAGTACGGCATATGATGATGACCCCATGGGGGAAGCATCGATGACTGATGTCGGTATCGGGAAGGAGAGCCCTGTCCTGAAGGTGCCTTGGGCGAATAATCCCTCCTCAGTGATCGGGATGAGTGGTGCTGATCAAGACGGGCCGCATATTCATCCCATCGACCTCGATTATCCACACAGACTGGAGAACGGGATCGGTCATCAGGTCGATATCGATGGTCCATGTCGGAACGGCCGCTGGTCCAGGTGGAAGTGGACGTAGAGCGTCGGCTGACACCAGAAGCTGCTATTACATCACCTTCAGCTTTGGAAGCCGATACAGATGGGGAGCGTCGTCCAAGGTTCATGTCTTGTACCGGAGGGTTCAGCTGCCTGACTGGAGAGTCAAGAATTTCAATCGGTGGCATCGATTGTACATCCGGCAGCTCCGGTATGGACTGATGCGTCAATAGGGAGTGCGACTGCGATATTGTTGGCAGTGCAGAGCCATTAGGGAGTACTACGCTGCTCACCTTGTGAGACTTATGCGAGTTCCCAATGGACGACTTATGGGAGGTATGTTTCTCCAACTTATTCCTCTTCTGTTTCTTTGCTGGTGTCGAGGCAGAAGAAGCAGACTTGGAAGAGCACTTCTTGGAGGAAGCTGGCCCCATATCAGAACCTGATTTGACTGGTCTCGGTGTCGAGAGGGTATCCGTGGATCTTGGCATCGACATCGATGGTTTCGGTGGGGGATCCGTCGATACTGATGACCTCTAAGGGAGTTCGGTCGACATAGCTGAAGGGCCGGTTCACAAAGGGCGACTTTCAATCTTGCTGCTCTATTTTTGCACATTTGGCTTGAAAAAATTTGCGCAGAAAGCACAACCCTCCGGATGGTGAGATTCACCCAAACAAATTATACAGAGTATGTGTCCGTCTTGCGGCGCTAACTTACTCCCACACGAGGCACACCGCTTAAAACACCCCCACTTCTTATCCACAAACAGTTCCTCAGACATGAGGGGAGAAGGGGAGGGGAGGGGGTTGATGGTCCGAAGACCACAGAAAAGTTCTCACCCGTTACCTCCTCTAACAGTTCTTGACAAAAAGTCCAATGTTCTGAGAAATAATCCAATGGAAGAAGAAAAACGAAGAATTCTCGAAGTGAGAATAGGAACAAGCACCAACCGACAAAAGCTGCTAACAGCGTGGCAGTCAGAAGAGAACTGGTGGGATGTCCGCACTCCACCCTCCTGGGCATGCGCAGTTGGGGTTCTCGCGCAGGCTCAGGGTGGAGACACGAAAATCCCGTTGTGAGCTTTGTACAACACTGATCAGATCAGCGCAGGCACACTAGATCCCATAGGTGTGATGCACAGAGACCATGAAGAAGATCTGTGAAGAGTTTAGGATTAGGCTTCATGGAAGCATTAATCAGAAAATATGACCATTGAAATATAAAACCCTTAAGGCTGAAAAAGGCCAGCTCCTAAACTGGGCTGGCTCCTAACGCCAAAGAAATTTTGTGAAGACTTGTGAAGAAGTCTTTTAACCTAGAGTGTGAAGAAGCAAAACACATCACATTTTACATCTCTGTATCAGTCTTCATATAAAAATGACATATAGATGAAATCACCAATAATGAACTGAATAACCTATGCTGAACCATCAGGAACAGACAGAAGCAAAATTAAAATCGTTATTCCCATGTGCATTTGGAAGAATGCTTGTTGAGCTTGCTGACCCATACTCCAAGCTCAACAACCACTTACAGTACTTAAGATCACACCTTCTTCTCTTCCTCTCCCTGTACTACTTTTGTGTACATATTCCAAATGTGGAAAATCAAGATAGATTATAAAGATTATACGTATGACAACATGTCCAAATTATGTTTATCTAGCACATTTGTATTCAATCAGTCTAAAGTACTACACCTAGAATATGTTGAGTAACAAAAGATAAACACTATTAGCACAAGATCTGCTCACAAGGAGCACAGGCAGCCTTTGCTACAGCCCCTAAATCCTACTCATGCAGCAATGCTTAGCTGCAAAGAGGAATAGTGCTCACACTTTGCAGTGACTCTAGTCCTAGAAGCAGGCTTCTCTCCTTCATCTTTGGTTCAACAAAGCCTGAGGGGAACATTCAGAAGATAAAGGGAAGAAAGAGAAATAGTTGCCAAAGTTTGACTCAATCTCTTGGATAATGAACTGCCATTCCATATTACAGACCACTTGCCCTCCATATCATTTTCTTCAACTATCTTTTATCAGGGAGGCTACACTTAATGATGAGGGCAATACCTGGCAGGCTGCAAAATGACAGAGGTGGTTATATGACAATAAAGGGATGAAATTACCATAGTTATTACTACAGTTATATAGTTATTACTCGTAGCATCTATATAAGTTGAACTTCACATTCATTATTCTGTTGCAATCTTGTTATATAGCTCAATATTAGCCACCATATTATATCAGCTTCCCTACTACAATATGAAAAAATACTGCTAATACTTATCAAGACATTAAACTTTCCTACTCAGTCAAAGCTGAAGTTAATATTCCAACTTTGGCTTTTAGCTACAGTTCTTCTAAATACTTAACAGTCTTAAAAGAGGCAGAAATTGTTCCCACTTATTTTTTATTGTACATGTACCTTCAAGTTCTTAAGACTGATCTAAGGTCATGGTACACCATCCACTACAATCACAAACATTACAGCCATTTGTATTTTGAGTAGATACATCAGCAAAAATATATAGGAATACAACACAGATGTCATGCAACAAGAACTAAGTGAACTCACTGAGTGTGTAAGCAACCTTGAAGGAGTTCCCTCAAACTACTACAATTACGAGGAAACAACAACTAATCCTCCATATTGACAATTATATTTTTAACAGGCTCTCCCTAAAAATCTATGCTTTAATACACCAGAAAAAATAACTCACCTAGTATGTAGATGGTCTTTTGAGCACTTTTTTGGCCAAGAGAATTGGCCACTTTACAAACATAAGTTCCAGTATAATTGTACATCAATGGGCTGAGAAAATGCAGAGTATTATTTAAAGGCTGTAAGCCTTCAGGCCATTGTCCATCCAACCTGAATTATAAAAAATACAGAATAGTCTGTGAACTAAGCTAATACAAATTATTTCATTTGAATGAGAACAACTGTGAGTGTTTATAAACTGTTTGCTAAATCAGCTTTATATATAATACACACCAATACTGCATTTTTCACTTTGTCAGAAAAGCACAATATAAACTTACTAAATTGATTTTAAAATATTGACTGTGTTAATAGGACCTTCTGATTGTGAATTTCAGGTAGACAACTTACTTGTTACCATTCTTCACCTAAGTTACTTTGTCTCAGGCAAGAATCCAATACACATCTAAAGCCATTTTTGACTAGTGTTTCTGTGATTACTAGAGGTGTCTCTTTTGAGATTTGGCCACAAAACAGTAGATGATGTAGTAAAAAAAGTTCCTGGACTGTACCACTTGGGGGGGGGGGGGGAGAACAAGCTTCTCATTTTTTTAAAAAACAAGCCCCTATACTTATAAGAACTAGCTTTCTTTCCCACTTTATCAAATGAAGTGTTAATGGACAATGTTCAGAATTTTCCCACGTTCTTCTTTGCATTTGCAGTTCTTTGTGACTCACAAAAGATTAATGCTGGGGTACAAAACCAATATGGAAGAGCAGCTGCACAGTCAGGAATAGGGATGCTGCAAATTTCTCAGCAAGCTTGTTCAGCAAACAAAGTTACCTTGTTTGACACTCACAATCAGAATGTGAATCAGACTGTTATCTGCATTACAAAAGGGAAAGAAAGAATTCATTTTTCTTCTCTCCCTTCCAAGCTGAGCAGGGAAAGGTGCAATGCTTTTAAAATCTCTGTTAAAAAACAGAGCATAGAGGTCGGTCTCCTTTTCTCTGGGAGCCAAGTGGACTTATATCACTACCACCTCTAATTCTTGCATTTCAGCAAGTCTGGGACACAACACAGTTTCCACGATGAGAGCTTAGAAGAACTCAACTTCCAGAAGATCAGCTAGAAGATTCTCTTCCCCACCTACATAATTGGGGGGGGGGGCTGGATACAGAGCAAAATTTCCATATCAGGAGGTCAGAAGCCAGCCCTCAGCTGATCCCTCATCAGCTAGAAGTCAGCTTCTGATAGCTGCAAGCTACACCACACATGAATGAGTTATGAATTGGTTGCCTGATCACCACTGGCCAATAAGAAGTTAATTGATCTGGCAGGTATTCCAGCACCCCTAGTCAGGGAGCTGCATAGAAAGGATGGGTGATACTGTTTCCCACATGCATCAGCACCTCAACTGAAGGGAGAGCAAGAAGAGTGGGCATTTTTACCCTTGTCCACTGCAGCTATTAATTCACATGGGTCCCAAAACTCTAAGAGTAACCTTTTATGGCAGTGAAAGGGCCTAAAGGGGAAGAGAAGAATGCAGCTTCAGTTTCCCCAAACTGAAACACAACTAAGCTATTTTCCATGAGTTTTTTTGTCTGTTTTGTTGTTGTTGTTCAGTCACACAGTCGAGTCCGACTCTTCGCGACCCCATGGACCAGGTCACGCCAGGCCCTCCTGTCTTCTGCTGTCCTCTGAAGTTTGCTCAATTTCATGTTCGTTGCATCGATGACACTGTCTAACCATCTCATCCTTTGCCGTCCCCGTCTTCTTTGACCCTCAATCTTTCCCAGCATCAGGGTCTTCTCCAGTGAGTGCTCCCTTCTCATTTGGTGGCCAAAGTATTTGAGCTTCAGTTTCATTATCTGGCCTTCCAGGGAACAGTCAGGGTTGATTTCTTTTAGGATTGACTGATTTGATCTCCTTGCAGTCCAAGGGACTATCAAGAGTCTTCTCCAGCACCATAGTTCAAAATAATCTATTCTTCGGCGCTCGGCCTTCCTTATAGTCCAACTCTCGCAGCCATACATGACGACTGGGAATACCATTGCTTTGACCATGCGGACTTTTGTTGGCAGGGAGATGTCTCTACTTTTTATCATGCTGTTTAGGTTCGCCATCGCTTTCCTTCCAAGGAGCAGGCGTCTTTTAATTTCATGGCTGCTGTCACAGTCTGTGGTGATCTGGGATCCCAGGAACGTGAAGTCTGTCACTACTTCCACGACTTCCCCTTCTATTTGCCAAGGAGTGATGGGGCCGGATGCCATGATCTTAGTCTTTTTGGTGGGCTCTCCTCTTTTACTCTGAGCAAGAGGCTCTTTAGGTCCTCTTCACTTTCTGCCATTACAACAAATAACTTCTGCTTGCTATAACACTAGCAACAGGAGATGGAGGTCACAGAAGTGTTTTAGCAAACAATAACAATTAACCTATTAAGTATTAAATGTGCTCAAAATTGCTTTATGTTTCTGGATTTTGTAACCTACCTCTAAACACAGAATGCGGTAGAGACAGAAATATTTTAAAAATATTTTTTAAAAAATCAATAATTTTTTGAAATATTTAAATTAGTATCAATCAAGCTCTCTTGATAATCAGTTAACAGACACATCATTGCCAATAGTCAGGTTCACATATTTACACTTCTCAAAGCTGGCACAAACTAGCTACTAAAGACTACCCTCCATTGCTAGGCTAAGAAGTGGGGAGAGGATAGAGATGTGGAGGCAAGGAAAAATTAGGGGGGCATTTCCTGAGGCCTCTCCCCCTTTTTTCAACAGAAAAATTGGAAATTTGGGGGAGTACTGAAAAAAACTTGTATTTTTTTTTTCTTTTAGAAAGAGTGAAATGCTTTTGGGCATTCTGTAGACATAAAGGTAGACATACACAGTTCTTAATTCCATGATGCATTTCTGCACCCAGAAGGATGCGTACTCTTCACAAAGGAAGCATGCAGGGCTTTCATTGCTTCTCAACAGTTGCATGCCTTCTGTTGTCCTTTTGACCTGACAGAGTTGATCTTTGCACCTCTCCCTCAAACCACCCTGACACATTTACCCAGAGACTCGGTAAAAAGTAGCTTATTGCTCTACCTTGCAGGAGGGAGACAAAAGATCAGAAGGGGATGGGGCAGAAACTGCACCAATGCTTCAGAGGAAAACTGAAAATATAATTGAGCACTTTTTAACCAGAGAGCAAAAATTAAGGCACATGTGCTAAGATAGCATATGGTGCATCAACGTGCAGTTTTCTGTCAAGTACTGGGTATATTTGCAGTTCTGCTTGTACAAAACTAAGGCAATTATAAATTTTTATTCTATAAATATGTCAAATATTGCTATTTTCTATGGTAATTAAGTTGTAAATATGCATTTTATGTTGTTAAAGCAATAAAATTAATTTAGGTCTGATAGGCCAATAAGTATTGCATATATTTTAATTTCCCCCCGAATTGCCAAAATCATTTCTGGGGGAAGAAAAACAGGAGAAAAAAAAAACCCCGCCCCCCCCCCCCCCATGGCTTTAACATTTCCAGAAATTTTGTATAAGAGAGGGTGAAAGGGAATGCCTGCCATGTGCTTATATGCAAGATGGAAAGGTGGGGAAAAAAGCCAGAAGTAGAGACAACAAGAAAGGCAGGAAGGCAGAGCTCACTGACCAATTTCTTCCCTAACAGTAACTGAAATCAGAAGTTTCTATCATTTGAAAGTCATTGGTCTCAAAACCTGAATTTTAAACCCATTTGTTAAACCCAGCTCAGCTGTTAAAATAGTTCCAGTAACATCAACAGAAAAAATGCAGGCACATAAATTACTACAGCAATTATGTATTTTTCCCTACCCTCTGGTATACTGTGTTCCACAAAGCCATTTTTAAAATTTAGTATTGCATTTGTATATCAATTTCATTTTCCACATACATGATTACACATAAGTTTTAGAAAACATTGTTATTTTCAAGTAAATTTGAAGACGACCGAGTTTGCAAAAACAATCAATTACTTTGAAACTGAATTTTAAGACTGTGTAAACAAAATGTCATTACAATACTCCCAGTATCTGGTAATCAGAGATACTTGGGCCTGAATCTTACAGCTTCGTTCTAATAATAAAAGGTACTCCAGCTGCTGGAAGAGTAGGTATTTCAACTCCCCTTCAAAAAACCTCCAACTTTGTGACTTAAGCTGTTCATGAGGATCCACTGACCTCAAAAGGGGGAGGAGAGGGGTCAGTGGGAAATTCCATTCTGAGCTCTGCTAGCAAATCCTGAATATAAGCTACTGCTTCCAGTCCCTGAGGTTTCATTAAACTATTGTTGGTAATCATTTAACTTCTAAGAATCTGCTTCTCTCACACTCACTTTTTTAAAAAAAGCATTATAAATATCATTATACCCATAATTAATGAATTAGTAACTTAGGGCTAAATCAATTTACAACACAGTGTGCAAAGACTATTCCTTAGCACTGTATAAAGAATTGAGATTGACATTTAAGATAGTTTAAAACATCTTTATGATGTTTCCTTAAGTATAAGGAAAATACTTAAAAGTATCAGATTTATTTGAACAAGAACTTACCGACTCCATGTGAACTCCATTGGTAGTGGATTTGCATCAGCATTACACCTGAGTAAAACATTCCCTCGGCCAATATACCAGTTACCATCAAATCCAGTTACTGTAACTTCAGGGGAATCTACAAACATAATTGTAATCAGGGGATTATGAAAGCATGCCAGATCTTCAACTGAGAAAACAACACTTGATTCTGACAATTAAAAACAGGCTCCCTTTTAAAAGTTAGGAATACCTAATTTTCCTGTATTTTAATCTTCTTCTCAATCTACATACAAGTACCTAGAGAATTTATAGTCCTCCTGATCACAACACTCTTTATTACTACTACTTCTAGTAATGCTGCTACTGCTACTACAAGGCAGAACAAGTTATATGGCTCAGGGGCAAGTGATGCTCTGTCTTCTTGGTGCTTGGGGGGTTAAGGTGTGTCTGTTTTGGTAAGTGTTTCCGCCTTGAACTAGAAACCCTGGTGCAGCATCCTGCTTCCACAGGCGTATAGGTCATCAGAATGGTGTAAGAGCAGAGGTCATTTTGGGGGGAATCACAGTTCCCCCAGGTGAGGTACGGGGGCGGGGCACATGACGAAGCCCCGCCCCCTGCTTCCAGCCGCCCCGCTTCCGGCCCTCATTCAGCCAGGAGGAGGCAGGAGAAGAGGGAGGGTAAGTTGCTTCCTCCCTGCCTCTCCCCACTCCTGCCTGCCTGGGGCCAGGGAGGGCCTTTGTGGGGCTTCCTTGCACTCCCGCCGGCCTTGCAGGTCCACCGCCAGGCCCCTCATGGGGCTCGGCAGTGGAGCTGCAAGGGCGGTGGTGGCGGCCGGGACCGTTGGGGGCGGGGTGTGTGGCCTTATGACACACTTTCGGTGATGTCAGGGGGTGTGGCATATGCTAATGAGTTATGCTAATGAGTTCCCCTAGCTCTTTTTCTACGAAACGACCCCTGTGTAAGAGTATAACTCAGATATATCTAAAGGTGTGGGCAGTTTAAAGATAGTCCCCCTTGTCATGGACAGATAATTTCTTGCTGGGGTTCAGACTTACAGGGATATCAAAACTCTTCAGCCTTACAGGGATATCAAAATTCAGGGATCTTAAGATGATCCACCCCATAGCCTAATGGAACTGACTGATTTTCAGATGACATTAGGGGATTTTCATCCAGATATGACCAGTACTCCTGTTGATGGGGTTAAGAACGTAAGTAAAACCTGTTGGATCAGACCAGTGCTGTAGGTAGTCCAGCATCCTGTTCCACCCAGCAGCCACCAGTTGCCTTGGTGAGCCAACACGGCACAGAGGCCAAGGCTTTTCACTGATGTTGCCTCATAGCACTGGACTTTTTCTTTTTTAAGGTAACAGAATAGCAAAGCACATCAGTCTATATAATGGCCAAAAGTTATAAATAGGAAACAGTAAAGACTTGTAAATTTGACATATCAAAACTGTAGTAGGAGGCTGTGAAACAATGCATGTAAGATTTATAAGTAATGTCCTGAAATGTTGTGACTTCTGAAAGTAGTTCTTGACAGGGGGTTTAAAAGGTAGGGAGGTTGGTTGGGGGGAACATTTGTGTGAGAAGTGGAGTGACTTTGAGTTACAGAATGAAAAAGAACCAGGAGTGGAGAGTGAAGTGTTCTCATTGGACAAGAGGTTGTGAGTGAAGGGGGATACATACAGGAGACGCTGAGGACAGAAAAGCAGATTGGGGGAAGGGGGTGGAAAAAGAAGATAATCTTAGGAAGGTTAGATGAGTAGGGATTTTTGAAGAGAACCAGTTAGGAAAAAGAAGGCATCACTGATAAGATTGGGAAAGATTAGGTTTTTTATTGCGCCTATAAATAAAAATATAATTTCCTTTGACTGATTTACATTTCTCCAGTACTGGACTAGAGGCTGAGAAAAGTGATTGGATTTTCTGAACTCTATATGATTAAAAAAATAGTCTGTTTGCATTCAGTTTATTTTACAAGTATTGGGTCGGATCCAGCACAAATTTTCAGCTTGTGCTGGAACTCTTGCACAAGTGGAAACATAAGGAGAAAAAATGCAGAGGTTGCTTGCACCAGGTCAAACATACTGAATCCCACTTGTGTTTCCATTTGTGCAAGATCTTATGCAGTTAATTTCTGTGCAGCTTCACATATAGGGAAGAAAAAGCTAGATATTGTGCAAGATCTTGTGCAAAGAGAACTTCACTATGTTCATTTATGTACGGAGTCAACAATTCTTCACCTAACATTAATGGTTTCAGGGATAAGGCTTACGCTTGTCAGTCTTGGTGAGAGAAAGGAAGTACAGATCTAACGTGATATAAAGAAATATGGTATTGCCTCACCAGGAGACGCTCACTGAGATCTGGGAAGTGGGCGAGGCAACGGAAGCATGGCTTGCAGTGGAGGAGGGTGCCTGACATTGCAGGATTTATCTTTGCTATGTTTAGCTATCAGGACATGAGTTATTGGATCCTTTGAAGGGGTATCCGGCTAAGGCAACTGCATTTTTACTACTGGACTCTGCCCAGGACCACATCACACCAGGCCCTCCTGTCTTCCGTCATGCTCCGGAGTTTGCTTAATTTCATGTTCATTGCATCGATAACACTGTACACTTTCCGACCTGAGGGGCTCATCTTCTGGCATCATATTTTTTAGCCTTTTGTTACTGTCCATGGGGTTAGGTAAAGGTAAAGGTTCCCTTGCTCGAAAGCCAGTCGAATCCGACTCTAGGGTTGCGGTGCTCATCTCTGTTTCAAAGCCGAAGAGCCAGTGCTGTCCGAAGACGTTTCTGTGGTCATGTGGTCAGCATGACTAAACACCAAGGCGCACGGAACGCTGTTACCTTCCCACTGAAGTGGTACCTATTTATCTACTTGCAATTTCTTGCTTTCGAACTGCTAGGTTGGCAGGAGTCCATGGGGTTACTGCTCATTAATTTCATTGAGCGGCCACAAGTTCTTGTATTCTGAGAAAGGAAGAAGAGTTCTTCTTCCTCTGTCTTCTCTATCCCATGCATAATTTTGTAAACCTCTATTGTGTCACCCTGCAATCATCATTTCTCCAAGCTAAAGAGCCTTTAACCATTTATAGGGTTTATAGGGAAAGTGTTCCATCCCCTTAATCATTTTACTTGCCCTTTACTGCAGCATCCCAGGTTGTAGAAAACTTTGGGGAGGGGGGTGAATCATCACATACCCGGACATCTCACTCAGACAGGCAGCCCTCTTTAGGGCAGATAGGGTACACCACTCAGAATAGGGCACAGACATTTGGCTGCATGATATTCGTGATAGTCTGCTGAGTTGGCTACATGCATATGAGTGTTGGTGGGAGCAGGATTTGGGCTCACCCCACTCTGTGATGGTTTTTGGCATTGGGAAGGATCTTTGGGGGGGTGCCGGTGTGCTCCTCTCCCCCATTTTGAGGACTCCCTTATGGGGACTTGGAGGTTGAGCCATTCAAGCCGCATGCCCAGCTCAGGGGCTGCCGGTTGGCTTTCACCACTAGGTGGCAAGGGCACCATGCAAAGACCAGCATCCACATGGATCTTGGGTCTTGTCATTATATGGTTTTATCCTCCTGCAGGAGGGGTGGGGGTGGTTATCAGGTGGCAGGCAGGACGCCCAGTGTTTGGATCTGTCCCCATACTGAGCCAATGCTCCATTTGACTGTAATCAATAAAGCTGTGGCTATTTTAGCTTATTCACACTCTGTTTTCTGAGGGTTTTCTTCCACCACATTCCCCTCCTATCTAACCTAGACCCACAAATGGGATAAAAAAATGAGAGATTGAGGGAACAGCCCCATTAAGTTGCAGAGGCACCCCTATGATTTTGAATAAAGTGGTACTGAGTCCATGGTTAAAAGTAGGAATTGTTAAAAGGAAAAGTGTCTTGGTAATAATACACTGAACTCTGTAGCTTCCATTCTCTGTACCACAACAACAGCAAATGTCAATTTAACAACAGACAGCAATCCAAAGCAGATCTACTCAGAATCCTACTCAATTCATCAATAGGGCTTACAACCCAGCAAAAGATTCTTAGAATTTCACTGCCAATCTGTTGTTGTTGTTTTTTAATGTATTTTTCAAAGATGTTAAAAGATGGACATATAGAGATAGAGAAAAACACCACATACATCATTCTGCCATGGAAGCCCTCTGGTTGACCTTGGCCCAGTCAGTCACCCCCCCCCCCACCTAACCTACCTCACAAGGTTATTATAAGAATAAAATGGAGATGAGAATGATGTTGTAAGCCACTTCAGGTCCTTACTGGGGAGAACAGTGGGGCATAAATATCTAAATAGAATATAACCTAAACTACCTCAAATGTTGCCATAAGGACAAAATGGGACACCATCTATTCATGCTACATTGAGCTCCTTAGAGAAAGGGTTCAATTAAAATGTGAGGGGGGGAAAGAGAGAACAACTCTTTCTGTTCCATAAATTGTACAGCTCAATAAGGTAGTAATTACAGGGCATCAGCAATACTTTGATCTACTACATTTGCTGAGGCAGCACAAACCTATTACAATGTATACATTTACATTGTTATCCTAAAATACAAACTACAAAACAAAGAGGTTGATCTGTATCCTCACATCAATGTTCCAGAGCACAGATGGCCAGTAACACCATATGAACTGTTCTTTCAACTAACTGAACTCACACCTACACGTTCAAAGAACTTTCACTGCCAACTGAAAGTTCCTAAGAGCTAAGATTATAATAGATTTGTACTAGTAAGACAGCATTGGTTTTTTTGCGCAGATTAATAAGTGATGAGTATATAACATATATCCGCTACTTACATTGAATGTCTAGTACATAAGAATGTCTTATCTCCTTTTCCAAAGCTGGATGTCGCACAACACAAGTTATACGTCTTCCTCTAGCAAACCTGGTGGGGACAAGCTTGTACAGACTCTCAACTGTCACAGTTTCATTTGGATATGAAGTTGAAGTGGAATCCATTTCACCAAGACCTCCTTCCCAGGTAATATTAGCAGCTGGTTTTCCAGTGGCTGCTGTGCAAATGGCTGCAACTGTTTGATTGGCACCATCTATTAAAGTGTTTGGTCCCTTTGTTAGGCTCACAATTGGTTCAACTATAGAAGAAATACAGATAAATGTTATTGACACACATTATTTTCTAAAAGTTTCAGAGCAACTCCCAGCCTCAGTGACACTACAGAAATATGATACTTAGCTTCAAATACTTAGAAAACTATATGTCCTTTAATTTCTGAGAAATTTTCATAGTCATTCCTCTCTGCGAAGCTAAACCCAATAGCGGACATAATTTTTCTGACATCACCCACTTGACTAGAGACACATGTTTATGATTAGACAAGTTAACCAGATAGTTAGCATAAAAGTTAAATGTCATAAAAAGCTTAATTAGATCAGACAGCAACTTTGACTTGTATAAATATAGATTTACAAATATTTTAAATAAATTGAATTTATAGTAGGCTCCTATGAGACTCAGAGCAAACATTAAGAAACTATTAAATCAGTATGTATTTTTATTAGACACTTTTCAACAAAAAAGTTCCCAGTGACTTACAAACTGGAAGAACAGCATTACTACCATGAACAGCCAGTCCACCAGGCTTGTTATTCAGGAAGATTCAACCCTCCTAAGCTTCATTTCTGGAAAATGGTAGAATGCAGAGGAGATGCCAGCAGTCTAATTAAAGCTGTTGCCAGCGTAAAAATGTTCAAGAAGTTTGTTACTAGAGTTATAAAATTGTAACTTTTCTGGCCATGGTGGGAAAAAACAACTGTTTCTTGGGATTCTGGAAAACATTTTAATTTTAAGATGGCTGCAGAAGCATAAATTGATGAACTGTTCAAAGGTTATCATGGCAGAAAATGAATGTAATTTTCATTTGCAAAAAAAAAAAATCAACAAATGAATAATGTACAGAACTTTAAAATTTCAGAAATGTGAGAGATGACTACAAAATAGTTATAGGTTACCTCAATAATCTCTCAATGTAAATAGTTCAGGATTCCCGTGATCTTGTTTAGCATGTTTTCATATTTTTAAGAAATAATTATTTGAATTTAATTAACTGAGGAACAAGACTGTACTCAACTGCAAACTTGGAAAAACCTTAACATTGAATTCATTCAAATATAATGTAATCCAAGAGAACTGGGGTTTGCTTACTGTAACAAGTTCAAGTGGTTCAGAAGTAACAAAACTAAATTTTATGTAAGCCACCCTGAGCCTGCTTCAGCAGAGAGGGCAGGACACAAATTAAATAAATAAATAATAAATATACACACACCCATCCTTGTATGATGCTACTGTCCAGGATTAAATGTTGCCAAATAAAAATATTTGAGTTTTTATATTTCACATGTATGAAAAAATTAATGCAAGGTTTGACTTCCTCTAAATCAAAACTTTCATGATTACAGGGGTGGAAACTAGTCAGAGGGTCAAAAATACTGATTTTACTGACCAAAATTCCAAAAACCAAATACTGACAAAAAACTCACAAATTACTGAACAATTTAATGTCAGCCTACTGATAAGCTAGCGTTTTAAATGTAAAACTAGGACTTAATTAAAAAATATTATTATCTGGCCTCCACCATCCCCATAGCCAGCTCCATAGTTAGATGTGACCCAGATAAAAGGATTGAACACCTTTTTATTGTTTTTTTTTAGAATAGAGAACAATGTTTTCATTATTGTACAAAATATAAGGCAAAAAAGATTCCCTTTTAAAAATAATCACATACTGCAGATAATAAAACAGCAAAAACATATTAAAACCCAAACAAAGTAATAATTATGACAACAAAACATAATTACTGTAAGGTAACACTTGTCTTTACTTGTACTATATCTTTGGTTTTTTGATGAAAAAAGAACCGGCCAGCAGCCTGCCATCCCTGGTGGAGGCCGTGTCAGGCTGGGCATTGGAAAACCCTAGACCGATTGTCCTGCGTGATTTCAATGTCCATGCAGACGATGTGGCCTCCACTCAGGCGAAGGACCTAGTATCATCCGTGGTGGCGCTGGGACTCTCCCAATATGTAATGACTCCCACTCACCGGGCCGGACACACACTCGATCTGATCTTCGCAGCAGGGGTCACAGTGGACCAGGTCACTGCCTCAGCAGTGCCATGGTCAAACCATCATGCCCTAAAGGCCTGTCTGAAGGTTTCACCCCAACCCTGTTTGGGCGGCGAGCAGATTTCAGCTTGCCCATGGAGCCAAATGGACGCTATGTGGCTTCAAATGGCCCTGCGGGATCCAATGCCCCCTGGTGGCTCGTTAGATGAGCTTGTGGAGGATTGGCACAGCTGACTCTTGGCAGCCATCAATGAGATCGCTCCCCGATGCCCTCTGCGCCCTCATGCTAGCCTGGCTCCTTGGTTTACCCAGGAGTTGTGGCTGATGAAGCGAAGGCTAAGATGGCTAGAAAGACAGTAGTGATGCGCCTGCGATGAGGTCAAAAGAACATCTTATAGGACATATATGAGCTCCTATGAGATGGCAGTCAGAGTATTATGTAAGCTCATGCCCAGCTAGAGATGTAAAAGTTCCAGAAATTTTGAAATGGAAAATGGAAATTTTCGGAAAAATTGGAAGGACATATATGAGCTCCTATGAGATGGCAGTCAGAGTATTATGTAAGCTCATGCCCAGCTAGAGATGTAAAAGTTCCAGAAATTTTGAAATGGAAAATGGAAATTTTCGGAAAAATTGGAAAAAAATGCTACATTAGCATTTCTTTTGTCTTTTCTAGATTGAAAGTCATTCTGTTACTTTAGGAACATAATATATGACTATGGACATTTTTACTTGGCATGAAATTACCACAACCAGCATATTAAAAATATAGAGTATCCAAACAATTATTACAAACAGAATACCCATCCACATGCAAAAACAAAACTTAAACTTTTTTATTTTCTTCTGACAAAATCGCACTTCCTAAAGGAAGAAATGCATCTTGTTCTTGCATTGGAGAGTTCAGTTTGTAACCTAGGACTTGCTTGTCCTCAGTGCACAGAAATTAGATCAATCTGATACCATATATATATATATTTTAGAAATGATT
>NW_015171556.1:255848-255956 GCF_001447785.1 Gekko japonicus
GTCTTAAAATGTTTTATTCATCATGTTAAAATAAAACGTTCCATAATCAATGTTTTTCTTTTTTTTTTCTTTTTTCAATTTTTCCAATTTTTCGGAAAAAAACAAAAA
>NW_015171556.1:262118-285204 GCF_001447785.1 Gekko japonicus
GTGCCCGGACGTGTCCAACGGCGAAGACGACTGTGGAGATAGCGCCTTCTCCATCAAAGCCAAGTGCAGACGAGCTGCTCTGTTTTTTCTCGTCTGGTTCGAGAATTTCTGGCAATGTCCGCACTTAGAAACACAGTGCGACTCCCCTAAACAGACGAGGCAAAGCGAATGCCCGTTGGTGGGAGATATTTTAAGACCGCAAGTCTTACACCGTTTGAAACAACCCCACCGCGGGGCCATAGGCCAGCGGAGGGGAAAACGTTAAAGACAAGGAACAACACACCGAAGAAAAATGCTAACTACAAAAACAAAAGAAAGAAAAGGAAAACTAACTAAACGCAAGTTTAGCAGAAAGTTAGGTACTTAACAGACCGAAGCAGAAGGCGTCCTACCAGCGCGGCGGTCAGAAAAGAACTGGCGGGATCTGCGTAAACACACCGAAGAAAAATGCTAACTACAAAAAACAAAATAAAGAAAAGGAAACTAACTAAACGCAAGTTTAGCAAAAAGTTAGGTACTTAACAGACCGAAGCAGAAGGCGTCCTACCAGCGCGGCGGTCAGAAAAGAACTGGCGGGATCTGCGTGCCCCTCCTTGGTCATGCGCAGTGGAGCCGGCGCGTGACCTGGGAGAGGCGCGAAAATCCCTTTTGCTAGCTACCGGTACCGAGAAGGTCAGCGCAGGCGCAGTATATTCCCAAGGGTGTGATGCACAGAGACCACGAAGAAGATCAACAAGTTCCTCTCGGAAGGACAGGTCCCAAGGGCACTCGAGGAAGCTGTGGTTCATCCCCTCCTGAAAAAGCCATCTCTGGATCTGGCCGAATTGGCTAATTACCAGCCAGTCTCCAATCTGCCATATTTGGGCAAAATAACTGAGAGGGCCGTGGCAATTCAGCTACAGAGCTTTTTGGATGACACTTCCATTCTAGATCCTTTCTTCCACCTCCGGCTGATTAGGCAGTTGGTTCTCTTCCTCAAATGCAACGACTTGGCAACAGGGATCCATGCGATGGTCACCTCAAGATTGGACTACTGTAACGCTCTCTACATGGGGCTGCCCTTGACACAAATCCAGAAGCTACACCTAGTGCAAAATGCTGCAGCCAGGCTTAAGATGGGCCTCCCTATGTTGGACAACATCCAGCCTGTGCTGAAAGCAGTGTACTGGCTGCCAATAGCATACCAAATTTGCTTCAAGGTGCTGGTACTTACCTTTAAAGCCCTTTATGGTCAGGGGCCACATACCTGAGATAATGCCTTTCCCCACATGCTCCCCAGAGAGCACTGTGTTTAGGGTCACAAAATCAATTGGCCTCCCAGGTCCTAAAGATGCCAGGCATGCCACAACCAGGGCCAGGGCCTTCTCAGTGGTAGCTCCGTACTGGTGGAATGAGCTCCCAGAAGAGATCAGGGCCTTCAGGACCTTTAACATTTCTGCAGGGCCTGGAAGATGGAGCTCTTCCACCAGGCCTTTGAATAAGGAGCCACACCAAATAACATCAAATAACTGAGAAGTGGCAGTGCCCTGGTCCTTGGCTTACCACCAGCAGCCTGTGCTGTTGCCTAAATATAGAGACCAAGATGAGCCAACCACCAATATAGATCATCTGATTACAACACTAGTATTGGTTCTGCCTTCTGTAAGCATTCTTATAAGTACCTGATCACTTACTAGCACTTTATGATAATGTAGAGTTTTATTATTTGTTTTAAGATGGTATATAATTTGTTACCTATATGTTTAATCTCTTTGTAAGCCGCCCTGAGCCCGCTCTGGCGGGGAAGGGAGGGTATAAATTGAATAATAAATAAAGTTATTCACGAATTCTTTAGTTTTTCAATAGTTTTCTGCACTGCATCCACAAGTATTTTTTCCCTTGTCCTCTTCTTTCATTGCTTTCTCAACTCCTTCTAGCATGAGCTGTGCCATGTTGAATCCTACAATATCCATCACCTCTGGTTTCATTGTCTCATGTTTTAAGAGGTTAATTTGTGGAAGATTACACTAAATCACTTTTACTCTTAGGAACAAAGTACTTAAAGTACTTCATACTAAACTGAAAACAATCTGTCTTCTCACTGGGAAGTCATCATGTTTCCCTAAAAATGCAGTAATGAAAACGGAAAAACACAAACTGCATTCACAAAAATCAAAGAAATACTGACTTTATTGACCAATTTTTTAAAAAAACTGACAAAGTACTGACCAAGATGAAAAAACTGACTTTTACGGATTTTACCGACAATTTTCCACCCGTGATTAGTATTTGTAGCTGACAAATGCTAAAAGAATTTATAAGTAGTGTTCTCCTGAAGCATCAAAAGCCCATTAAGACATCATCCCATTTTACACATGCAAATTACAAAACATAGATTAAGCTATTACATTTCAAGCCTCAAATATACTAGACAACTAACACAGGCTTGCCATCTGGACAGTGACCAATTGCCCAGGGATCTAGCAGTCATGCTATTACCAAGTATTTCCTCGATTCCATGACCAAACATCTTATGACAAATAATGACACAAAATCAGATAACTATCTGGTATACACCCAATAAGTATACTCCATGTTCTTCTGAACACAACATTCAACATGGAATGATGTTCTATGAAGTAAGCCATTTTAAAAATGCATGTATAAATTGAACAGTTCAAATAAAAAACAATATAGCCAATGGCCACTGACGAAGTGTCAAGATTTACACATCTGAAAGTAAATCAGTTAAAATATAAATAGTGACAAGGTATTTATAAAAAGAGAAACTTCTTGTTATGTAATGGCACCATGACTGGTTCTCCTAACATGTACTTTAGCATTAAGTACATCCAGGTAGGACTGAGACGATGGGTAAAGAAAATGGAAACATTAAAAAAAAAATCAAGGTGCTTTAGTAGGATGCGACTCTACATGACCTCCAAGTTACGTTGCTTTGAAGTTCGGTAAACATTTAGATTGAATGGGGAGAGTCTGTTTGGAAATGTATTCGTTCATGAACCAGCATGAGAATCCATGAACAGCTGGAAGGTTCATGCTGACTGACCTACCACGAACTTCACTTCACGAACCATGCACCCCTCAAAATTTGTTATGAACTGTAGTTTGTGAGCCAGTTCATGGCCATCTCTATTACCTGCCCCTGCAATGTATCTTAAAGATTTCATTTTATAAGTACAAGAGTTAACTAGCCATCAGCAACAAGATCAGTGCAAATAAAGGGGGGAAAAGATGAAGAATTTTCAGCATTATATCTAATGTCCACCACTCTCTCCTGAGAAACAGCCTTCAGTTACAGAGGGCTCAAGAATAAAAACATTCCAGATTTTAATAAAGGCCTATAAAAGAAAAGCTTATAAAATATAATTAACTGCAATATTTGAAATACAGCACATCTAAACTGTTCTGCAATTACTGACTGCCACCCCTTATTTAACTTTGTCTTTTGGAAGCAAATACCCTTAAGAGTAACTTTGGGCCAATTCCTCTTCGGCTTACCAAATCAGCCAACACTATCTGTCCCGCTCCAGAGGTCGCAGGCCGTGGGGGCCAGACCCCGGGGGCCCCGACGAACCCCGCAAGACCCCCACTGTATGACTTACCAGGAAGGGCAGATCACGGCAATCCAGCGAGGGAGATGGGAGCGGCGACCCCACCTGCAGCGCACCGGCCGAGCCAGGGGGCGAGACCGAGGTCCGCGGAGCAGACCCCGGGAAGAAGAGCGAGACGACAGCAATGGGGCTGGCGAACCAAGAACGGGCGCGGAATGGCGAGAGCAGCCGCAAAGCGGCGTACCAACATCCACCCTGAAGATGCCCCACTGGCGTCCCGGTAGATAAAGGGGGCGTGGCCCAAGCCAAAGGGTGGATGGGCGGTCCCGGTAGCGGGGTGGGGAGATAAAAGGCACGGTGGAGAAGGGGCCGGGGAGGAAGAGTACGCTGTGAACCAGAGGGAGACGCTGAGAGAGAAAGACGCAAAGACGGGAAGGAGAGCGGGAAAGACGTACACAGTGTGCTGACATAGGGACGCTCCAGGTGCACTTAACCCTGTCCCCTGTCTGTCTGAGGCCCCTCACTCCCTCTCCCTTTTTGGAGCCGACCACTTCCAGGGCCGCCCGTCCCGCTGGAGCCTGACCGAGACCCTGACAACACAGCCATAGGGGGCACTACACCGAGGGCCAGGGGAGGACGCGACACTATCATATATCAATTTGGTCTCAGAGCATAGACCAAAACATTCCTCATAAGGGGGCCAGATATAGAATGGAGAGATGCACAAAAATCCCAGAACATAAAGGGGGGGGGCTTAAAATGCCTCCAAAGCACATTACTACATATTCCTCACAATAAACAAAAAATGCTGAATAAAATCTCACAGTAGTACTTCAGGAGCAACTTAGCCATAGGTAGCCTAAACTCTCAGTCAGCTGGCTGGCAGTAGCTGGCGGAAAGAAACTTGAATCAGAAAGCACAGCCTATACACCTTCTGGTCTAAGCCCCCCCCCCCCAGTGCTTGCCAGCCAGATGACGGGGATAAGAGGATCTGGAAAGGAAAGCAGCCCTTTTCTGCTCCTCCCCATCACCTGACTAGTAGGAGAAGAGAAGGCTTAGAGTTCAAAGACCATCAAACCTTTCAACCCCAAGTTGAGTGGGGGGAAGGACTCACCAGGGAAAGGCCCTGCGAGTCATTATAGATCCATTTGTATAATTACAGCATTTGAAACAAATGTTTAAATACAATTAACTGGTCTTCCTATGCTCATGAAGTCCACCAGTAACTCTTGCACACTTGAAAAAAGCAGGTTGCTTACCAGTAACTGGTGATCTTTGAGTGGTCATCTGTGCATTCACACCCATGGGATTCAGTGCGCACGTGCTGGATCGATCGGTGCTGTAGCAAGCTCTATTTTAACAGATTTTCACGCCCAGTCCCTCCGGGCATGCGCAGGAATCCCACCGCACATGCCCAGAGGGGTGGGTGCAGACCTCCCACCAGTTTCTTCAAAGTACCGCCGCAAATCAACCCCTTATTCAAAAGTAGAAGCTGACAGCAGTGGGGAAGGAGGGTGGGTGGTGTGAATGCACAGATGACCACTTGAAGATCACCAGTTACTGGTAAGCAACCTGCTTATCTTCGACGTGGTCTCTGTGCCTCACACCCATGGAGATTAGCGAGCAGTAGTCTACCTGGAGGTGGGTGCTGGCAGGTCTTTTACTGCATAGCCGAAGACAGAATGTGACGTCCCATGTTGGTACCCGTGTAAATATGGACGTCTAGGGCGTAGTGCCTGATGAAGGTGTTAGGCGTGGCCCAAGTAGCGGCTTTACAAATGTCCGGCAGTGGCACTCCCTGGAGGAAGGCAGTGGAAGTTGCGACAGCCCTGGTGGAATGAGCCCTGATAGGACCAGGCAATGGCTATTTGGCGAGTAGGTAACAGAGTTGGATGAGACCTACAATCCACTTTGACAGGCGCTAAGCCGTAATGTGACTGCCTAGCCGTGCCGAAGCGTACGAGACGAAAAGCTGCAGGTCTCGTCTGGTTGGATGCGTTCTTTGCATGTAGAACAAAAGAGCCCGCTTGACATCTAGAGTGTGTAGTAATCTGTCCTCCGCTGATGTAGGGTTTGGAAAGAAGTCTGGGAGGAAGACCTCAGCCTGCAGGTGGAGCTATGACTCCAGCAGGAAGGAAATGTCCGGTACTAAATGCATTCCATCTGGCAGAAACGACAGGTAGGGTGTATCGTGGTGGAAAGCCAGTATCTCTCCCACTCGCCTAGCCGAGGTGATGGCAATTAAGAAGGCCGTTTTCCAAGCCAAGAGTTTGAGCTCGCATGTTGTGAGTGGCTCGAAGGGCTTCCTAGTCAGCTGGCGTAGAACTAGAGGAAAGTCCCTGGAGCAACTGGAGTTTTGACAGGAGGGTAAAGGTGAAGCAAACCTTTTAAAAACAGTTTTGAAAGCGGATGTGAAAACAAAGTACATCCTTCAACTGGAACATGGGAGGCCGAAAGAGCGGCCAAATAAACCTTCAACGAAGAGTGGGAAAGTCCCGAGTCAGCTAAAAGAGCCAGTTTGGTGTAGTGGTTAAGTGTGTGGACTCTAATCTGGGAGAACCGGGTTTGATTCCCCACTCCTCCACTTGCACCTGCTGATGTGACCTTGGGTCAGTCACGAGCTCTGGCACAGCTGTCCTTGAAAAAGAGGAGTTTGTGTCAGAGTTCTCTCAGCCCCACCCACCTCACAGGGTGTCTGTTGTGGGGAGGGGAAGGGAAAGGAGTTTGTAAGACGCTCTGAGACTCCAAGTGAAGGGCGGGGTATAAATCCAATCTCCTCCTCCTGCTCCTCCTCCTAAGGAGAGGAGGAAACGAAAAACTGTTTCGAGGCCAGCTGAGGTGGCTCGAGTGGCGTCGTCACCCAGAAAAGAACAGAACTTCCTCCATTTATAATCATAGGACTTCTGCGTAGTGGGTTTCCTTGAATTCAAGAGGACGTTAACTACATGGGAGGAGAAGCCTGTGATGTTACCTGCCATGCTGTCAGTTTCAACTGTGGTATGTTGTGATGTAAGACGCGGGAGTCTGAGAGAAGGAGGAGGTCCGGGGCCGGGGGGAACTGATGGTATATCCCCTGGGAAAGCTCAAGGACCGTTGAAAACCAAGGTTGTCTTGGCCACCATGGTGTTATTAGGATGCAGTCCGCATTGTCCTTGAGTATCTTGCGGACCACCCACAAAAGCAGAGGTAAGGGGGGGGACAGGTAAAGGGGCCCTGATGAACAAGGGTAAAGAAGGCTGTCTCCCAGAGATTGTGGGTCTTTGCCTCCTCGACTGCAGAAGAGATGACATTTTTTGTTGCTTCTGTTCGCAAAGACATCGACTCGGGGAGTCCCCCACTTGTGGAAGAGAAGGAGGAGGTATTTTAGGTTCATCCCCCAGTCGTGCAGGCTGAGTCCGGCTCGACTTAGATGGTCTGCCTGCACGTTCATGTGGCCAGGGATGTGAGTGGCCATGAGGAATATGTCATTGTCAATGCACAACTCCCATAACTGGATGGCCAGGTTGCATAAGCATTGGGACACCGTGTTGCCCTGTCTGTTGATATACGACAGCGCCGTGGTGTTGTCCGTCAGGACCGTGACACATTTTCCCTTGAGTAAGGGGAGGAAGGAGGTGACAGCGTGTCGTATGGCTAGGAGTTCGAGGAAGTTTATGTGTTTTCTCCTCGTCTGTGCATCCCATTTGTCGCACCCAATCCCATCAAGGAAGCATCTGTGGTTATCGTGATCTCTGGTGACGGAGGGTGAAAGGGTGCTCCCTGAAGGATATTGGCAGGGATAGTCCACCAGATTAAAGAGTCCTGTATGCTGGGAGGAAGGGATAGGACGACAGTGTGTGTGTTTCTCGACAGGTTGTAATGGCGAATGAACCATAGTTGTAAGGGACGCATTTTGAGTCTCGCAAAAACGAGGACGGATGTAGTTGCAGCCATCAGGCCAAGCAGCCTCTGAATTTGGAAGGCAGTGACGTAGGGTTGGGTGCAGACGACGGTGGCTAGGGAAATGATATCTGACGCTCTGTCGTTGGGCAGGTAAGCCATGCATGTCTGTGAATCCAGGATTGCGCCGATATACTGTATGCGCTGGACTGGAAACAAGTGAGATTTTTGCTTGTTGACTTGATTCTCCAATAGTGTCAAAGTCTCTGCAATGTTTGAGATTAGGGCGGTTTTGGAAAGTGCCACCAGAAGCCAATTGTCTATGTAGGGGTAGATCGCAATACCCTGTAGACGGAGGAAAGCTGCAACCACAGTCATTGTCTTTGTAAAGACTCTTGGGGCACTGGAGAGACTGAATGGTAGGACCGTGTACTGGAAGTGCCGGTAACCAATCGCAAAGCGTAGGTATTGGCGGTGGTAGGGGTGGATAGTGATGTGGAAATACGCATCTTGGAGGTCGAGGGTGGCCATTCATAAGTGTATGCGAAGCAGTGGCATGATCTGTTGAAGCGAGACCATGCGGAAGCGGTGGTAAGTCACGAAGCAATTCAACTCCCTGAGATCTAAAATGGGTCAAACGCCTCCGTCTCTCTTCGGGACTGTGAAGTATCAGGAATAAAATCCCATCCCATGGAGGTGTGGTGGGACATGTTCTATGGCTCCCTTTTGTAGAAGGACGGATACCTCCTCGAGGAGAGGTGGGGAAGGGGGCGTGGAGATGACAACTAAAGTATTGGGGTTCTGGATAAACTCTATTTTGTAGCCTCGGGTCAAGACGGCGAGCACCCACTCGTCCGAGGTGATGTGATGCCAAGTGTGAAGAAAGAGTGACAGTCAGGTAATAGCTGACTCGGTGACAGGGAAGTCAAAAACTCTGTTTGGAGGGTTTGGCCTGTTTGGTGCAGGAAGCCTGTTGGCCTGACCGAATTTTGGTTTCTGGAAGGTGAGTTTTTGGCCCCCAGAAGATGTTCTTGGCCTCCAGTGGGTGTCAGGAGACTGGTGAGTTGGGGTGCGCCTTTGCCAGGATCAGGACCAGTTACGAGGACGATAGTGTTGTTTCGCCGAGGATGAGACTCCAAGAGCTCGGGACGCCTTTATACTTTTATCTATCTCTTGAAGAGTGGAATCAGTGGTAGCATTAAAGAGACCAAGGCCATTAAAGGGAAGGTCCTCTATATAAGATCTAGTGTATATAGGTAGGGTAGTGCTGCGGAGCCAGGAATGTCTTCTAAGAGCTATTGCAGAAACTATTGTTTGCGAAGACACCTTGAGGACGTGTTTTGTAGTGTTGAGCTGTTGTTTCGCCAACACCATGCCCTCTTTCTGTAGGACTTTGGCTGCCTGCAGTTTGTTATCTGGTGGGTAGCTGAGGAGTTCTGACAACCGTTCCCAAAGAGTGTATTGATAGCGGTTCATGCAGGCCAGGTAGTTGGTGGCCTTGACTCCTAACGCTCCAGTGGAGTAAAAACGCCTGCCAAAGGCATCTAATTTCTTTCCTTCCTTATCAGAAGGTGCGGAATGCGTCCTCTTTGATTTGGAGGAAGATGTTATCACTATTGAGTTTGGTTGAGGATGAGAGAAGAGAAATTCTGCATCAGTGTCTTGTACTCTGTACATGTGGTCCAGTTTTTGTGTGGACACTGGAGGCGATGAAGGTTTTAGCCATGGTGATTTAGCTGCTTGGAGAAGTACCGAGGACATGGGCAATGCCAAGGTGGAAGAGGTGCCGAGCTGAACTATATCATAGACTGAGTCTGTCGCCTGTTGTTGTTGGACGACAGAGAGACCTAGGGCATAGGCCATTCTTTTGACCAGCTCTATATAAGACATAAGGTTATCTGATGGAGATATGGGTAAGTCCTCAGCAACATCCTGGTTGGGAGACTTATGGTCAGGAGAAGTGTGAGCCTCAGAAGCCTCCGTATCTGAGTCCTCTTCTGCAAAGTCAGAGGAGTCTTGCTGTTGAATTTGGCCAGATGTGTCCTGCTGACAGGTCAGTGGTTTCGATTGGACAACAGGAGCAACAGGAGGTGGAGTGACCGGAGGGTTGAGAGGATGACTTGTTTTCAAATTATGGTGGGACAGATTGACCGCAGGAGGACGTGACAGAGATGCTGAAGGTCTTAATCTATGAGGGGATCTCGACCTATGAGTGGATTGGGTGGAATAGCGATCCCAATCAGCATAGTCCGCAGGCGTTAACCACGGCAGGGAAGGTGGATATGTCCCATAGATATACTGCAACTGTTGTTGATCCCACGACATCGGCGGTGGGGGGGGGGGCAGGAAGACTCTTGGGGAATGACTTCTGGGCCGTGGACGTCTGGGAGACAAAGCAGCCACTTGTCTGTGGGCAGTGTCTTGGTAATCTCGGTTGTCGATATTGACAGATTGACCGTGAAGACGTTGAGGGTGACGCTGCATGCCACATGAGGTGTATCGGTGCCGATGTGGATCGATGTCGGGAGCTTCCGATACCGTCGATGTCGACGACGGAGAAGGAGACGGAGAATGCTCTGCATCCATCTGATGGCTTAGGAGCTCTACCGTTTCGATGTCGGAGTAAGGACGCTCCGCTTGTTGGACGGGGAATCCAATACATGGATGGTCGGTATCGGTGGAGGAACTTGGGTGGTGGGAGGGCTTCTAATGTCCTGGCCCCATAAGTGCACCTCCTGATGGCACTGGTATTTCTGGCCACTGTGTGATACAGAATGTTGGGCTGGATGGGCCTTTGGCCTGATCCAACATTGGCATCTCTTATGTTCTTATGATACTGCCGGTGGAGGGGGGAGCACTACAGGGGCATCACCCAGTGCTTGTACCGCCGCCTTCCCCGTCTTAGCCGTCTTGAGGGACTTGGAAGTGTCCTTCGCGGACTTGGCTTCCGTACTAGCCTTAGCCTTCTTCTTAACAGGCGTGGAAGTGGACGATCGTGCCTTTGATGTTGGGAGCTTCGGTGTTGGGCGGTCGACATCGGAGGCGGGCCTCGCCTCAGTGTCGGAGCTGTTGACGGTCTCTCCTCCATTGGTGTGGCGGGAGCAAGAGCCACTTCCAGCAGTGCTACTTTAAGGTGTGCCATACCATTTTTTCTTGTTTGGTTGGAGAAGCAAGCGCAATGTCGGCAGGACTACGGTTTATGCGACTCTCCGAGGCAAAAAATACAAAGTGTATGCTGGTCGGGAGGAGCAAGTTTGCTTCCGCAGCGTTTACAACTTTTAAAAAATCCCCACTTCTTCTACATAAGAAGTTGAGTAGAGATGACGGTTGGGGGGGGGGCGAAGGCCTGAGGTAAATTCCCCTCAGAGAAAACAAAGTCCTTTTTTTTTTTTTTTGAAGAACAAGAACCAAAAAGGAAAAGAAGGAGGTGTGGAAAGAATTTCCAAGAGCTGAGAAGGGTTTTCCAAAAAGCTATCAGCGAACCGATCAGATCGACGATGAAAGAGGTCTTTCCAATGCGGCGGTAAGAAAGGAACTGGTGGGATGTCCACGCCCACCCCTCTGGGCATGCGCGGTGGAGTTCCTGCACATGCCCGGAGGGACTGGGCGCGGAATTCTGTTAAAATATAGCTTGCTACAGCACCGATCAATCCAGCACGTGCGCACTGAATCCCATGGGTGTGAAGCACAGAGACCACGTTGAATATCACTAACAAATAATTTTGACACCAAACTTACACAACCATATTTTACATTATTAATAGTTTCAAAAGCCAACTACAATAGCTAAAAATTATCACCAGAGGGAGCTCCTGGGGCAGCAGCAGTTTACTCAGCCTAAGACATAAACATTCTCATGGACCGTTTGCAACAGCTGCTCCCTTTGGTACACTTACAGAAGTGTACTAATGTCATAAAGCATATGAGCATAGTCCGAGAAGGCATGCTCCCTCCAGCAACATTACTATAGCAGAACGGGAAGGCTGTACATCACCACCCAGGATGTTTGGGGCATTGTTGTGAAGAACAAGGGTAAAATTTAAGTATTTGGGGAATGTCCAGAATACTGCATGTGCCAAGTTCAAACTAACATAGAAGTATTCTTGTGGGGGGGACTATTTCAACAAGATACCTGCTGGGTGTCCTTCGAGATCCGGTTCCGGTCCCGACGAGAGAAGACGCACAGAGGCAGCTCTGAGCATTCAACTCATTCCTGCACTTTCAAATAACTTTTTACATCAAGTAACATTCTCTGCCGAAGAGTGAGACTTTAGCAAGGAGCTTACTCCCAGTTCTGGGGAGGGTGGCGACCCTCCAGTTAATTCTGGGCTCGCTCCAGAAGCAAGAAAGCGTAAGGAAGCAAGAGAGGCAAGAAGTATTGTCAGCTCCTGCACTAGCCGAGACTACAAGAGCCTTTGGAGTCTACTGGAAATACCTGCCCAAAATACAAACCGAAGCTAAATACCCATTTAACTTATTGTTCATTTCTAAGGCATTGTAAATGAAAGAGAGTAGAGAAGATAGACCTTGTTTAAAAAGATAGAGAAGCGCAAGAATTTAAAAGGTGCTAAGGAACTTAAAAGCGGCTGCGAAAAGAGAGCACAAAGAGAGATTCGAGATAAATGCATATGCGCAAACTAAAAATGTTTGGGAAATAAGTATTACATAACCTTGTCCTTTGTTTCCAGTTTGTAGCTGGTGATCCTAGCCCTTTAACGAAGAACTAACACAGAGTGAGGGTGATGAGGCAAATTTCTTTTGTGCAGATAAGCGGCAGCGGAGAGGAGAGGCAACGCGGAGAAAGCTGCAGCAAATGCGGAAGGGAGAGACGGTGCAACAGAGTGACGCAATAAAGAGGCAACAACGAGGAGAGGCACAGCAGACGTGAGAGGGGGAATGGAGCGACGCAGCAAGGAGGCGAGGATCCGACCGCAATAGAAGGAGCAATATAAAGCGATACAATACGAACATTGACAGTAAAAAAGAGTTAAAGAGACACAACCCAAGTGTAATAGGAAAGACCATAGTGACGCTGATCATTATAGAGATACTGTTTACTGGACTCTGATCATAAAGGGGGGGGAATATAGTTTAAGTAGGTTTACACTAGAGAAACAATACAGAAAGAGTTATAAACTTTTTAATACCACAAAATAAAGAAACAATAAAAATAATTGCATCAGGAGCAGGCAATAGTAGGAAAGGCTCTATACCTTCACCAGGACAGTTGGGAGTTACCAGCCAACTTAAAACAAATATCTCACAACAATCAATGAAAGAATTGAAAGCATTTATTCAGGAAAGCATAGTACAAACTTTCCAACAAACAATGGAGTTAACGTTACCAGATCTAATTAAGAAAGAGTTAGCCCCCATACACACAAGGATGGAGGAAATATCAAAGCAAATTAAAACAGAAACAGAGGAGATTAAGAAACAAATGTCAGACAATAAAAATAAATATTTAAAATTGCTAAAACAACTAGTAAACTGGAAGAAAATACACAAGTTCTGGATTTGGAAATGCAAGAAATAAACAAAAAATGATAAATTGGAGGAAACCATCATAAACTTTGAAATGGAGAGAGCAGGGATTATAATTAGATGCCAGAATATATCAGAAGAAATAGATGAGAATCTAAAAGAAGAAATCGCTAAAGACTCCGCGGAACAATTGAATATAAGTACTAAAGAAGAAAGTTTTGAGGATATGGAATCAATTTATAGGAAAAACTCAGCATATGCCAAAAGGAAAAAGCTTCCCAGGGAAGTACACATAAAATTCTATAAAAAAGAGACAAGAAATAAAATATTGAAAGCAGCGAATGAGAACAAAGTAATTATAGAAGAAAAAGATATAAGGATATCAAAAGATGTTCCCTGGAGAGTAAGGGAAAAAAGAATAAATTATAATATCCTAACAAATCTTTTAAAAGAAAATGGAATCATGTTCAGATGGCTTATTCCAGAAGGAATACTATTCTCTTACAAAGGCAAAAGGCAAAGAATAAATTCTATCTTTAAATTAGAAAACTTTAGAAAACGAAGGAGAAAACTTAGGTTGGCGAAAGAAGAAGAGGAAGACGAAGAAGGGGAATATGCAGAAGGCCAAGAAGAAAATACAGGGAAAAATCAGCGGGAAGCAGACTTTGACTTGACAGAGGAAAAAGAGAAAAATAGGGAAAAAGAAAAGAAACGACAAAGAAACAGATTTACAGATAGAACACAATTCCAGATGCAAACTAGATTCCAATACAGGAATCAAAATACTGGTACTAAGAACAAAAATAATGATAAATAGAAAACTAAAGCTCCTCTCAATAAACGTAAATGGCTTAAATGGGCCACAAAAAAGGAATAGAATTTTTCATCAGTTATCTAAAATGAAAGCAGATATAATCTGTCTGCAAGAGACCCACATAAAAGGAGATGAAACTAAATACCTGAAGTGCAAAAAGTTGGGAATAGCTTTTACAGCATCTGACAAAATAAAAAAGAGGGGTGGTTATACATGGGAAAGAATACTTACGGTACATCCAAAATGATCTATAGTTCAAAAGATGGAAGAATTATAGCGATAACAATTATGACAAATGGGAAAGAAATACTTACTATTAATACCTATGCTCTAAATCAAAGTCAAGAAATTTTTTATCGAAAAATTCGGAAAATGTTAGAGACAAATTTTTTTTGAAAATGCCAATAAACCTACAAGATGGCTTGCTTATAAATTGAGAAGAGAGAGAGAAAAGAGGACTATCTTGGCCCTACCAGACAAAAACCATGATCTAAAATATGAGATAGAAGATTTAAAAAACATAGCAAAACAAAATTATAAAAAGCTTTATCAACAAGAAACCCAAAATCTGCAACATATAGAGAATTACGTAAAACAATATAATACAAAGAAATTTAATGAGGACCAGAAAAAAATATTAAACGGCCCAATTGCACCTTATGAAATAGCAGAAGCAATAAGAAAACAAAAGAAAAATAAATCACCTGGGCCAGATGGCATACCAGCAGAGGTGTACCAAAAGTTTGAAGAACAACTCTTAATACCCTATAAAGAGGTACTTCAAAAGATAGTGAAAGAAACAACCATGCCAAAATCCTGGGAGGATGCTCTTATATCGTTGATACATAAGCCTGACTCTGATGAGAAAGAAATACAAAACTATAGACCCCATTTCCTTATTAAATGTAGATTATAAAATTTTTGCAAATATTTTAGCATCAAGATTTTAAAAAGTGCTACAGCGAGTTATCCATCAAGACCAAGTGGGTTTCCTTCCGAGGAGGCAGATGAAAAATAATATAAGAACAATTATCAACATAATAGAATATTTCGAATTTCACCCTGAGAAACAAATGTCCTTAATTTTTCTGGACGCGGAAAAAGCTTTTGATAATGTTTCCTGGGATTTCCTAAAAAGAAAATTGGGAGATATGGGAGTGTGGAAATAACTTCTTAAATATGATATCAGCAATATACAAAAAACAACAGGCAAGCATCTTAGTGAATGGTGAAATAACAAATAAAATAGAGATCCAGAAAGGTACCAGACAAGGTATCACACTTATTATTTATCTTTATATTAGAAACCTTAAATGATAATGTAAGGCAAAACCAAAAGATAAGAGGTCTGAAAATTAAAGACGAAGTATATAAGCTACAAGCATTTGCTGACGACCTAGTTTTTATCTTAGAAAGACCAATAATAACAGTTCCATGTTTACTAAAAGAAATACAAGACTATGGAAAAGTAGCTGGACTTAAAATAAATTTAAAAAAAACTAAAATACTAAAAAAATTGCTCACAAGATTTAATAAATGAACTCCAAGAATTGACGAAAATGCAAATGGCGATCAAAGTTAAATATTTAGGAATAATGCTGACAAATAGAAATAGTAGTTTGATAGAGAATAATTATAACAAATTAAGAGACAAAATAAGAAAAGACTTACTTAATTGGAAAGACCTCCAGCTATCTCTAATTGGAAGAATAGCAACAATTTAGATGAACATCTTACCCCGCTTTCTATTCCTGGCACAAAATTTACCAATATTGAAAAGAAACCAATTCTTTATGGAACTAGAAAAAAGTTCAAGGAAATTTATTTGGTATCCAAAAAGGGCACGAATTAAATTAAAGATATTGCAAGACAAAAAAGAAGGAGGAGGTCTGGGCTTATCAAACTGGCGCCTTTACTATCAAGCAGCCACCATGGGTTGGATCAAAGATTGGATACAACTAGAAAACTGGAGAATTCTACATCTAGAAGGTCATGACCTCTACATGGGTTGGCATGCATACCTATGGTACGAGAAAGATAAAATTCATGCTAATTTTCATAATCATATTATTAGAAGGGCACTAATTAAAACATGGAAAGAAATAAAAATAGACACTATATAAAAATTACAAGATGGGCATCTCCTTTAGAATCATTTATAAACCCTAAACTAATGTCAAAGGAAAAAGCCATCCCATATGATATACTGCTCAATGGAAATAAATTAAGATCAGTAGAAAATCTAAAAGACAAAAATATCCACCTTACATAGTGGGAACAAATACAGTTGCATGATAGATATAACAAAGATAAAACAGTGGAATTCTTAAAAACCAAATCTGAACTTGACAAAATTTGGCTTTCCTCCAATGATAAACTAGTTCAAAAAATTTACAATTTCTTACTAGATGAATACTTATATGATGAAACTATAAAGAATTCTATGATTACCTGGATGAAAGATTTGGGAAAGGCCATACAAACTGATGACTGGCAAAAAAAATATGGAGAACAATGAAACTAATGAGAGCTGTAACGTTCAAAGAAAATATATTTAAAATGTTCCATACGTGGTATTGGACTCCAGAAAAGATAGCAAAAGCGTACAAAACATCAAACAAAAATTGCTGGAGATGTAAAGCAAACGTAGGGACTTTCTTCCACATGTGGTGGAAATGTGGGAAAATCTATAGATTCTGGCAAAATGTAAGTAATATAATAACAGAGATGTTACATATCAATCTAAAACCATGTCCTGAGATTTACCTGTTAAATATAATTCCTAAGGATTACAAAGAAAATGATGTATATGTACTGACATATCTTTACAGCAGCTAGAATCCTAATAGCGAAGTATTGGAAACAAGAAAACATACCAACGAGAAAGGAACTAGCTGTGAAACTCTTGGAAGTGGCAGAAATGGACAAACTGAGTGTAATATCGCAAGGGAAAGATGATATATTTCAGGAAAGATGGGTGAGGATATATAAATGGATAATGGAGAAGAATAAGCAATAGACTCTTCCATGTTATATGTATACAAATATCAGTATATGTATGAATATACGCTATAAAAACTAAATAAAACTCTTTAAAAAAACAAGATACCTGCTGAAGGAGCTTGATTTTTAAGGCTGTTATTCCGGACTTCATAAATGTACAAGATAAGACTTTCTCCAGTCAAGCATTTGAAAGATGCTACAATGGTAATGTGACAGCTCTACAACCACTCAGCAGTTCACAGTATATTTCTTCTGAATATTTCATATTTACACAATAGCATGCATACTTGATTCTGGAACATACACAGCTAATATTGTTCTGAAGTAGTATTATCTCCACTCACTAGGTAAACCATTAGCTTCCACTGCCTTCGTGACCAAACAAACTGTATGTGATGTCACTAATTAGTGGAAAATACCAAGACAGGCATTTTTTACCAAAGGATTATGTAAAATATCAGTAGGTAGTATCGCCAATACAGCAGATCTTAAAGAAAGCCAGTATCTTGTGCCCAAACACAATACTTACAAATTAGAAGGAACAAGTTTCTGGATATTTAATACCCTTCTGTGGGGCAATGAACAAAACTTGGGGAGGTGGGAATCAGAGCTTACATGGGCAAATGTATCTCTCTTATACATAAAGATCCATGTCTGGAGTTTTAGTATCCTGTTTACTTGTGGTTTGTTATATACTGTGGGGGTACTTGTGGATTAAACGTTAATAATCACAGCTTTAGAAGAACTAAAGAAAAATATGTCCCACCTATCTCAGCTTACTGTGACAATGCTTTGGATAACTGGCCTTTAAATAGTTCACCTATTCCTACAGGAGGATCTGGTGCATATTCAAGATACAAGTCAGAACACTGACTGAAAGAAAAATTGACATCACCAAGTTAATATGACTATGCAATCCTTGATGTGAACAACTGATAATCTCCAATGTGGAAACAACTCTGAGAACTGAGGCAGTTTCAAATTTTCTATTCTTAATCTTCATGTTGTGGTTTTAGCCTACAAAGATCAGAAGTATCTTAAGAGTTATTCTTGAGACAGGACAGTGAAAACAGTCTGACCAATCAACCACTATACTAATTGACTACAAATAAATTTGGCTAATTTAAGAAATTTATCTAAGCTAGAAACCTCTTATAATGTAATCTCTATTTAAACTGCTATTTTCTAATTGCTATTATAAATTGACAGCAATGTTTCAAATGAAACCATTAGTGTTATAAGATTGAGTATTGCAGGTTTATGTTCTCATTTAATCCCATTTTTGAAATTTCATGTTAAATAGTTAAGTTTTATCATAATCAGTTTCATAACTCTTGAATAACTGCTTCTGTATCCAATGTTCCCTCTAAGCCGTGGTATCTTGTGAGCAAGAATTCTTTGTGAGCTACTGGCATTAAAGTTGTGAGTGAGCGATTTGGCTACTGCATAAATTAAGTTTGCTCTGGAGCCATCCTTCCTGAGCGAAGACAAAAATGTGTGGGCTGGAGGCTAAAAAACTGTCTGTATCCAATCTCATCTAATGTGTGTGAAAACCTTTCCTGCAAAATGTCTCAGATTTGTTTAGCCTCCCTGTCAAGTGGTCAATAAGAAAGGGGGGGGGGGGAGAAAGGGATTTTCCCAATCATTTCACAAGGCAACTCAGAAAAACTCAAATAGGGAACACACAGGTCCCATCCAGTTAGTCCCCATTTTCCTCTGAACAAAGGAAATGAACATTTACCTTAGATGGGGTGAAAGGGTGGACACAAAGTAAGGAGGGCTTACTAGACACAAACCCAATGGGACTGTAGACCTCTTCATTTCCAGAAGATGGGTAAACTACAAATCCAGGATGTCAGAATGAAATCCTCCTCCTAAGCATGCTCAGAGCATTCCAAAAGTCAGGCAGTGTTGGATTTGTGCATAGCAATGTCCTCCCTTTTATCAAAGTAAGTTCTGTATATGTGTGTTGGAAAATAAGAGGGGGATAACTACAAGGGCTACATACCTAACCCCATTTCAACAGAGAACCAAGAGTCTCAGTCTCATTCAAAATAAAACGAAGCATTTAAATTGGGGGAGGAGTTCATATTATGAGGTCCCCAACTGAAGATCAGATGGCATCACTGCTTTTAATTTCAATTTGTGAGCTGTATGCTTGGAAATCGTAGTGAAATAGTATAAGCTAAAATTGAGCAGACTTGTTACTCAAAGAATGTCACAACAAGAAAATTGAGAAATAATCACATACATTGACCCTAGAGAAGGGAAGTACTGGTGGCACACAGAACATGTGCAGTAAGGTAAACCATGTGATCCAGAACACGCCTAATATTTTCTTGTCATTTCAAATTACTATTATTGGACTTTCAGGGTACCTTGATGGCCATTACAGATTTTCAAAGTGATAAACCCCAGGTAATCTATCAAGAAATCCCAGAGTTCCCAGTATACAGTTAGGAATCTATTTTGTAATTAATGTAAGTGAAGCAAACACGACTTTCAACAGACATTGAAATGAGAGAGAAACATGAAATAGCACTTCTATTGTAATGCTCACTGTAAACTATTACATTTAGTTTGACCTACATTCTACATGAAAAGATGTACAAAAGAGATATTAAAATAAGCATACCCAATACAGCTACAGTTGTTGATGACTGGGAGTTTCCTAGAGGAAATGTAGCTGCTTTGCATACGTATTCTCCAGAATCAGAGAAAGTAACATTTGTCAAGATGATTGATGCATCCGTAAGCGAATGATTTTTAAGTGATACTCTTCCTTGATATTCTCCTTGAACGGAAAATCCATATTCAGGATGATGAACAGCAATAGTCTGTGCACTCTTTCCATGTATCTTCTCCCATGTAATTTGTGTTAATGTTTCATTTATATCAATTATGCATTTCAGTGTAACATCCTTCCCCCATACTGCTTTCACATGTGGATCAACTATTGGTCCAGCTAAGGCACCTTTAAAACAGAAAAGGAAAAAATATATTAGTTGAGCATGCCACACAGGTATCATTGCTACACTGTTTTGCCATCTCCCATATAGCTTGTTTTACTACTGTACACAGTTCCTTACAAATGACCAGTCCAGGAGAATAGGATTCGTAGATCCACCCATGGCTTTGCTAATGATTTACTAGGAACAGAAGAAATTCAGACGTTTCCAGCAAATAAGCCATAAATAGCAGCACTCTACAAATTAAGGACATTTTGGTACCATGTGTGTAAACCTGTTATTAACTGCATATGTTAAGAACATAAGAGAAGCCAATGTTGGATCAGGCCAATGGCCCATCCAGTCCGACATTCTGTCACACAGTGGCCAAAAATACCAGGTGCCATTAGGAGGTCCAGCAATGGAACCAGGACCCTAGAAGCTCTCCCACTGTTGCCCCCCCAGCACCAAGAATACAGAGCATCACTTGCCCCAGAGTTCCTATCTATGCCTTGTGGTTAATAGCCACTGATGGATCTCTGCTCCATGTTTATCTAATTCCCTCTTGAAGCTGTCCATGCTTGTAGCCGCCGCCACCTCCTGCGGCAGTGAATTCCATATGTTACTCACTCTTTGGGTGAAGTACTTCCTTTTATCTGTTCTAACCTGACTGCTCAGCAATTTCATTGAGTGCCCACGAGTTCTTGTATTGTGAGATCTTATCAATGAAAGAAGTAGAAAAGTTTTGAACTACTGCAACATTGTGTAAAAATACTATCAATAGTCAAAATGCTGTATGCTACACTCAATTTCAGACAAATTTAGCAATCAAGAATTCATACTGTTAAAAAACACACTGAGAGCACTAAATGAAATTGGACTGTACGTTCCAAGTATAAAGTATGAAGGTAGTTTAAATGTGTATCAAGTGGACTAAGCTATTCAGTTCTCAGAACTAATGTAGAAAACAAAAGGAAGTGTAAACATAAAATCAACTTACACTGCTAATAAAATTTCCAGGAACCCAATCTTCCCAGTAATATTTTTCTACCTTGACTTTTTAAAAGGTATATTTGGAGTTTACAAGTGGTTTACCACTGTAGACTAAATAACTTTCAACTGAGACCAAAACATGTAAGATAGCAATTTTATATGCTACGTTATAAATTATGCATTTTATGTTGTTAAAGCAGTAAAGTTAGTTTAGGTTTGGTTGCATCTATTTCAATTCCCCCCAAATTTCCATTTTCCCAAACGTTTTCCCTATAGAGAAAAAATAAGGAAAAAACACACACATCCCCAGCTTAAAACTTTCCAGAAATTTTACACCTGTAGTTAACCCTTTCATTTGGAACAGATTTTGGTTGGAGAATACTAAAGAAGTATGTAGCATTATAATGTGTTTGAAATTCTAATACTAGTATCAGCAATGTATGATGACTGGGGGAAGCTTTTATGGGGATATGTTCACCACCACCACTCCACTCACATATACCAGTGGAAAGCGCTTCTAGTAGCACACAAATAGAGGAGCAGAACAGCCCGGGATAGCCCAATCCAATAAGATTGGAAGCTAAGCAGGGTTTGCCTTGGCTAGTATTTGGAAGGGTGACCTCCAAGGAATACCAGGGTTGTGACACAGAGGTAGGAAATGGCAAACCACTTCTGAAATGTCTCTTGCCCTAAAATAAGTCTCGCTCATCACCTACTGGTGCATAACACTAAAGAGTTAGAACTTCTGGCTGCCAGACAATCTTAGGATCTCCCGGCTATTCTACACACAACATTTATTTATTATCAGATTTATACCCCCCCCCTCCTGGCCGAGGCCAGCTCAGGGTGGCTCACACAGAGTACAACATATGAATTACAATTAAAACAATTTTAAAGCCAACTAATATAATAAAGTGCTAGTGGTCATATATTGTTTAGTGATGGCAGCCATTAATCAATGGTCCCTTCTCGCAGTCCGCTCGTAGGTCATACGATAATTAGAGGAGCAAATTTTTCTTCCTACAATATGCTTTCACCTTAACAGTCGCTGGTCTGGAAAGTTCCCACCCACGACAAGGGACTTTCTTGTGCTTGGAGGTGGAGGGGGAGTCATCTTGAAGGTGGAATTCAAAACCCCTGTACATAAGGCAAGCAATCACCCTAGCTCATACCCACTTGGATCATAGCACTTCCATGTTGCTCATCTATTTTCTCAGTCTCTTAATATTGTCAGAGATGAGAAAGTTAATTCAAGCAGTATTCAGATGCATCAATCACAATTAAAATGTGAACAAATCCAGCTACATGGTGAACATACAGGTGTTTGCAGAAGACACATTTTAGGTTGGGTGCTCAGTTAAGAGGCCACCCCCCCCCCCAAGAACAACAAATATTTACATAAAGGTTAAAAGAAATTCCCTTGATAGGTAGAAACTTCCCTAGCATACAATATGTGGTAAAGGCAGCCTCTGCACTCTCCCAGACATCCAGTACTGCAATGAAGGGGGATAAAAGGAAAAAACAGACTGGACATAAACTGGACTGATAAGCATTATTCCACTACAACGTATGAGAAAACTGGTTGTTGTCTCCAAACTTTTAAGCCTTTTAACTAGAAGAGTTCAGCCAATCAATAGTTTTTTTTAAAATAAATAGAAGTAGCCAGAAGAATATTTTCAGCAAGAAAATAGTCAAGTTCCACATGGTGTAAATCAGATAGCAACTATGCCAAAATTTTTGGTAAGCAGGTAAGAATGGTGAAAGTTTAAACAGTACACCTAACAGTTAAAGGGAACAGCAAAGCATACAAACTCCCCTCTTCAACAATACTGATGAGTAGAAAGCTCATGTCCAAACAGTAGCAGATTTAAGATAATTTCCAGGTTGTGATCAGCTATGAGACAGAGGTCCAGAATCCACCTTGCTGGAAAGGGAAGGCTAAGCTAAATCATCCATGTAATGATTCCTTGTTTTATGAGTGTGTGTGTGTGTGTGTGTGTGTGTGTGTGCGCGCCCAGGGCCGGCTCGCCCACTAGGCGAACTAGGCGCTCGCATAGGGCGCGCTGGCCCTCAGGGGCGCCAAACTGCATACACACACCCCGCGCGCCAAAGGGATGCGTTGCTTGGCGGGCCACCAGAGAGCCCAGCCTTGCCTTCCCTGGCCAGCCGGCTGGTGGGGGGCGATGCAGCCGTGCGCCGGCCGGAGCAGGCCCCTTTTGGGCCCGCCGGGGTGAAGTTCACCTGCCTGAAGTTGCCGCGGGGCGGAGGTAGAGAGACACTCAGGCTGGTGGGGGGCGATGCAGCCGTGCGCCGGCCAGAGCAGGCCCCTTTTGGGCCCACCGGTGGTGAAGTTCGCCTGCCTGAAGTTGCCCCAGTGCGGAGGAAGAGAGCTGCTCCGAAGCACCCTCCTCCCA
>NW_015171556.1:287080-303211 GCF_001447785.1 Gekko japonicus
GAAGCTGCTTCAGCCCCTTGTTTCGATGGCCCTTTTCTGTACTTTTCCCAGGTGACCACATCCATTCTGAGATGTGGTCACCAGAACTCAGGGCGATCACCTAGAGCGGGCCAGCCCTTAGGGGCGCCAAACTGTACCCAGCCCCGTACTCTGAGAGTTTCTTGATTATTTGTGTTTTTCATTCTTCCTAAAATGCATTTATTTTTGAAAAATGGTGGGCACGGGGGGGGGGGCGCCAGAAGGGATCCTCGCCTAGGGTGCAAAATAAGCTGGGGCCGGCTCTGTGTGTGCCTTTAAATGCTTGGTTGGAGTGCATGGTTAGTAGACTAGAGTGATTGAGAGAGAGAGAGAGGTGCTGTGATTGGTGGATGACAGTGTGGGAGGGGTTTTGGAAGTGAATCTGTGTGGGTGTGTCAGTGTGTCCGTTATGAGAGACAGTTGGAAATCAGTTGGAATTGTTCAGTTAGAGAGTTAAGTCAGGGAGTGTTCAGTTAGTTCTGCGTGAGTTCTTAAAGAGTGCAGTATATATGTCCTTAGCCTGCGTGGCTGACTATAGAAAAGAGTGACTCCTGTTAAAGTTAGAACTGAAAGTCAAAACAAACAAAAAGTGAAAGAAAAAAAGACAGTGTGTGTGATACATTTGATAGACATATTTTCAAGTCCCTTTATCCAAGACAGTTACAGAATAACCAACCTCATATTTTGTTCTTACTTCAATAAATAATCTTTTGTTTAAGTTTACCCCCGAATTTAGTTCTATCTTTCCTCAGGACCACAAAGATCCCTGAAAAGCCCCGACTCTAGGTTACCTTACCAGTAAAAGAAACAGAGAGAAGGTTTGGAAATCCTTAAATTCCTGGTGGCAGCAGAAACTACCCCGTTTACAAAAGCAAAGAGCACATTTAAAGGGAAAACCAGTCCTCCCTAATAAGAGGACGCCACAATCCAGCTGCCTGCTGTTGCTGCTTAGAACCTCACCAGTGGGACTCCTGTTTGAAATCATAACTCTTTGCTGGAGCAGGCTCTTGAATCAATTGTTTGCTGCACAGAAGACAAACTTGAATCATCATCTTTCCATGGGCTTCTGGGATAAAGCCTGACTCTTGTGGACCACCACCAGCAGGGTCAGTACCAAAGGGGCAACACCAAAGGGTGGGAAACAAAGGCATGGGCTGTTTCCTTGTTTACAGAACCAGAGATACTAGGAGGGCTAAAGGGCTCATGAGATGACTGGGGGGGGGGGGGGTTTTTGCCTTTCAGCTGTCTTCTCATTGGGGGAATAGCTGGTAGTTATGTCCCCTGGGGAGAGAGCTGCCATTCCTATGGTGCTGGTCAGGAGATATGGTGGTGGGATACAGACTGGCTGTTCCAGGGAAAAAAAGCCTGGCCACAGGTTGGTCACTCTTCCTTCAAGTCTGTTTCCCAGCCAATAGAGACCAGGTTGCACCAAGGTTGGGCCCCTTGGCTTTAAGGTCCTGCTGTTGAATGCCAGGTCAGTAAACAGAAAAACTACTGACATTCAGGCTTTAATCCTGGATGAGCAGGCTGATCTGGCATGTACAGTATAGACATAGTGTTAGCCAAATTGCCTTGAATTATTAATTCGTCTAGGGGAAGTTATGATTATTAATTGGCAATAGGCAAATTAGGGTTCACACCAATGTATACAGAAGTCCCACCTTTGCTGTAAGCACCAGAACAGACACAGAGACTGTATTCAATAAAATATATTGTCTTTTTACTAGGGAATATATATCATTCAAACAATACACAACCACACACACATTTATACATATGCTAAGAAATAAAGATAGATTTTTAACACAGTTGCTTTAGCAGGACATTCGTTGGCTGGGCAATATTTACCTGTCTTCATTAGTTGAGCCGTTCCAATGGAAGAATGGAGGGGTTTATAAATAGAAAATGGGGAACACGTGCTCTGAACCAGCAGAACCACGTGGACTCTAGCTGCCGATCTAGAGTTTAAAGATGGAGGTAGGGTATGTGGATAGCAAGCTGGACATATGAGGGTTAAAGCTTTGATAGGGGTCGTGGAGAGGGTAAGAGAGAGACCATGTGGTCGGGCAGCATCTTTTGTAACATGGCATGGGGGGGCTGGCTAGGCTGGCCACATCCCTGTGACACCTTCTGTTAGTCCGTCCCATAAAACATACTATTGGCTGGCTGGAAGAGGGGAGGGGGACTAAGGAGTGGTCAATATTGAGAGCTAGAAACTTAGACTGAGATTTGGCACCTGGATGGAGGCTGATTGAATCATCAGGCTAGGGCTATTGTCTCTTGAGTAGATTTGTAGGTAGCAGAGCTATTGTCTCTTGATTAAATTTGTAGGTAGCTGGAAGGGGGGGGGGAGAGGTTGCCTACATGTGTTGGAAGAAGCTCCTAATAGCGTCCGGAGTTCTCTGTCATGTTTTCCATGGCATGGTGTCTGAAGCTTTGTACAGGCTTATGGAACTGCTTCATCTCACAGCAGGTGAGATGTCTGATGACTCTGGACTAACACTGTGGCAGCAACACTAAAGGAAGGCGTCCCTCTCTCAGGTGTGCAGTCTCAACAGGTATTCTCAGGTCGCCATGTTGTACAGTCCCTTTGCACAGTTCTATTCCATTAAAACACATTGATAAGCTTGCATTGCAACAATAGCTGGATAAGACAGGGCCATGGGGTACTTACCGAGAAGGGTCCTTTTCTTCTGAGATAAGGAGGACATCTTGATGGGTGTTTCCCACCCTATCTGTAGGTAGGCAGGAACCAATCTTTCACTTCCTGTCCTCTTGGTGGGACATGCCCATCAACTCAGTCCAGGAACTCCCAGAAGCAGTAGACAACTGAAAACTATTAGTAACTGAGCCATAGCTAGTCTTAACTGCAAAAACAACAGAATAAGAACAGGAGAAAAACAACAGAGACAGGAAGGAATATTTAGCTGAGAGACAGAAAGCAGCAGAATGAAACAGAACTGATGATAACATGGGCCAAGATGTCCTCCTTATCTCAGAGGAGAAGGACCCTTCTCAGTAAGTATCCAATAGCCCTTTCTCCCTCTGAGAGGAGGACACCTTGATGGGACTTCCCATAGCAGTGTCCTCATCAGTTGGGTGGGTCATCATCGTCTGTCAGAACGTGCTGCAGGATCCTTTGGCTGAAGGCTGCATCAGCTGAGTCACAGACGTTTATCTTATACTATATAATGAACATAAAAACAGACAACCGCACGGCTGCCCTGCAAATAATGTCCACTGTGGCACGACTTGCCAAGGCTGCATTTGCTGCTGTGCTTCTAATGGAGTGGTGATTCCTGGAGGGGGCACCAGCTTTTGAGCCCTATAGGCTTCGGCAGGGCTTTTTTTGTAGAAAAAGCTCAGCAGGGCAGGACCTCATTAGCATAATAGGCCACACCCAACAGCAGAAATGCATTAGCATATTAGGCCATACCCCCGACAGCACAGCTCATTAGCATATCAGGCCACACCCCATGCCTTTCCTTGGCTTACCAGGGCAAGCCCCCCCCCCTTGAAGGGAAGGGAAGGCTGGGGAAGGCCTTCCAGGGGGCCCCTGGCCCACCTGCCTCTGAGTCGCCAGGGAGGTGCTCTCCAGGCCTTCCCTCTGTAGCCACACATTCAAAGGTTTTGGCTGTAGCGGGTGTGGCCAACTCTGAAGTCAGCCGGAACTCTGTTCCTGTGTGTTCCTGCCCAAAAATAGCCCTGGGCTTCGGTGATACAAGACTTAAGAGCAGAATAGTGGCATTGGACATTTTACATCCCTTGTTTGGGGAGGGGGGGAATGGAGATGAACAAGGATTCCGTCTTCCTGAAGTCACTAGTGTGATGAAGCACGTTCACTTCAGAGCATGCGCACATCTAAGGAGTGCCAGGTCTGTTCTATGGGATGAACCAGATTTGGGCAGAAGGACAGCAAGCAGATCTCCTATGATCTGTGGAATCGAGATCCGTAGTGAGCACTACTTTGTCCTTGTGGAACACACAGAGCCGCGGGTTAGAGGAAAGGGCTCCTAGCTCTGACACCCTCCGTGCTGAGGTCACTGCCACCAGAGATAAGGTCTTCATCCGTAGCCACTCCAGAAGAATTTCCTTTATGGGCTCGAAAGGGGGCGTAGTCAATACATTAAGGACCATGTTTAACCTCCACATGGGGAATCTGTAAGATGCAAAAGGGTCCTGAAGCGCTGCCCCTTTAAGAAAACAATGAATATGAGGGTGTCTAGAGAGTCCCCAGCCACTGAGCGTAGGAAGAACCGTGGCCAGGGCCGCCACCTGGCATTTGAGAGTGGAAGCCTTCAACCCAGAATCATGGCCATCCTGTAAGAAGGCCAGCACACTCCTGATACGAGGTTTCAGAGGATCTACGTCCTTCCTGTAGCCCGAATGCTGGATAGATGTCAGATGGCATCTAGGGTTCTGTGGAGTTTGGTTGGGTTCTTTATTGCTGGTGAGGGGACATAGCGGTCTGGAAGTCTGTTCAAAAATTTGATGGAGTAACCTTTGGAGGTAACCTCCTGAGACCAGTTGTCTGCGTTTGAGTCAATCCATTTCTGATGGAACAGCAACAAGCGTCCCCCCACTGAAGCTGAATCACAGTCATGCCTTTGAAGGCTTGTTGTCCCGTCCTGATTTATCCTCCCTGTTGGAGAAGGGTTTGCTAAATCGGTTGTGAAAGGTATTTCTTCTGAAATTCTGTCTAGGTGCCCCCCAGGATGATCTCCTGTTGTCTCTATTGAACCTTGGAAGGAGCCATTGGGTACAAAAGGAATAGTTGCTTGAGCCTCTTCTTTCTGGTCTATCCAAAGACCTGGGCATTGCCTTTTTCTTATCCTTCATTTCTATGAGTGTCTTGTCTAAAGCATCCCTGAATAAGTAATTGCCCTGGAAGGGATATGCAGTGACAATGGCTTTGGCGTGAAGGTCTGCTTGCCACACCCTGAGTCAGAGCATTCTTCTGGCAGCTACTGTGGAGGCTAGGGCTCTGGATGAAAAGATCATCGCGTCTAGAGTGGCATCTGCAAAGAAGCAGGATGCCTTTAGTAAGGTTTGCACCCTCAGCCTAACACCTACTAGAGTTGGGGATTAGCTGGATGAACTTTCTGGACCAGGCTATTGCTGCCCTTGCCACAATAGTAGCGATGGCCGATGCCTTGATGGTCATGACCTCATGATGGCCTCATGAGCCTTCCTTAAAGCAAATTCTGCCTTCAGACTATCCTTCACAATGCCTTCTCCATCTTCTGAAAGCAGACCAGAGGTTTGGAGTACCGTTACTGGGGTGTCCACCAGGGGAATCTGTAGAAACTTATTGGCGAAGGCTAGTAAGGCATATAGTTTCTTAATATTGGGAGGACAATATTTGTTAGCCATGGGTTTCACAAGCCGCTTTTCTAGGAACTCAGGAAAAGGAAAGACCCTCTCAGTCCATGGGTTCTGGGAAAATATTCTTTGCTCCCTCTTGGCCTGGACTTATCTGAGTGAGCAGAGTTACTAGGCTCTGGAACCTCCAACTCCTCCTCCTCATCTGACAGAAGTTTCCCTTCCTCTCTATCCCCCAGCTCACTGTCCTCAACCTGTGAAAGGTCCCATTGGGGGTGATCCTGCATGATGGAGTAATGGTCTTTCCTAGCTGCTTTGATTGGCCAACAAGGCCTTTCCTCCTCTGTGAAGGCTCCAGCTAAATCGCCCTTGGAGAGAAAGCCATCGGATCCGTCCTGGTCAGACATGCTCCAGCCAGAGTGTCGGGGAGGACAAGGAGTCAGAGGTGGGAATAAGCAAGAGCGAGTAAGTGGAGGACAGTCAAGGAGCAAACAGGAGAAGAAGGGAGGAAGAAGTTATTAGGAGGAATGAAGGAGGAGTAAGGCTGGAATAGAAAATGAAATTAAGCAAAAAGGCACAAGTGTCAACTTCGTGCTACTCTCCCTACTGAGACAGGACAAGAACTGAGGGGTGTGTCCCACCAAGAGGACAGGAAGTGAAAAATTGGTTCCTGCCTCCCTACAGATAGGGTGGGAAACACCCATCAAGATGTCCTCCTCTCAGAGGGAGAACGGCAGTGTAAATCTGACTCAGATTGGTCCTCTAGATTAGGGGGATTGGGATGTGGGGTCACAGTGGTCTATCATGATTCAATCCATCTATCAAGGTGCCTCATCCAGCAGTCTGGGACAAGGTAGAGATTCTGCTGGTGTACCATCCATCTCACTACCCAGCTGTCTCTCTTCCTGAGCTATCTGATCTGATCGCAGGTGAGCTGCTAAACACTCCAAGACAGGTGGTCCTGGTTTACTTTAACATCCATGCCAAGGACAAGCATTTAGGAGTGGCTCAGGAATTTCAAGGCCTCCATGACAACCAAGGCCCCACACATTTAGCAGGGCACACACTGGATTTGGTCTGTTATACTGCTGGGGAGGGTGAACTAGAGGTGGGGGAGTTAAAGCTTACTCTCTTGTCATGGACAGATCATTACCTGATTAGAGTTCACACTTACTGCTTTCTCTTTCCTCCACAGAGGAGATCGACCAGTCAAGATGCTCCACCCCAGGCACCTGATGGATCCTTTCAGCACTTGGGGGTTTTCCCACTTCAGCTACTGATGATTCTGTTAAGGGTCTGACCACTCTCTGGAAGAGGGAGATAGCCCAGGCTGTTAACACAATAGCCCTTTGTCCCCCGGACAGAGCCAAGCAGTGTCCCTGGTTCACTGGGGTAATGATGGTAATGAAATAGGAGATATGATGGCTAGATTGCCACTGGCAGAAAACTCAGAGCAAGGCTGACTCGACATGACATATATTCCATATCAGAGCCTACTCTGAGGCAGTGATGATGGCAAAAAGGCAATATTTCTCTGCCTCCATTTTGTCTGCACCTATTTGTCCAGCTGAGCTGTTTCATGTGGTTCAGGGACATTTACATCATAGCCTCAAAGAATTCAACTCTGAACATATGACAGCCTGCTGTGATCAATTTGCTACTTACTTTGTAGACAAAATTGCCCAGATTCACTCTTGGTATCTGCTTGAACAATTTATATGGATACTTTTCAGCTCGTGGAGCCCAAGGATGTGGACAAGATCTTTGGACAGGTGAAATCTACCATAGGCATTCTCAATCTGTGCCCTTCCTGGCTGATAAAAGCTGCCAGAGGGGGACTGGCTGAGTGGGTAAGGGGAGTGGTAAATGCTTCTTTGAGAGCAAGAGTTATGCTGTCTGTGCTCAAGGAAATGATTAGACCTGTTCGGGGGGGGGGGGATCTCCCTGAACCCTACAATGTTGAAGAATTTTAGAGGTGTGAAGGCCCGGAAAAAAATCGGAAAAATTCGGGGGGAAACCGTGGGGTTTTTTTTGTTTTTTTCCTGAAGCCTTTTTTGTTTTTTTCCGAAAACACATATTTTCAAAGCAATTTCTAAAATATATATTTATGGTATCAGATTGATGTAATTTCTGTGCACTGAGGACAAGCAAGTCCTAGGTTACACACTGAACTCTCCAATGAAAGAACAAGATGCATTTCTTCCTTTAGGAGGTGCGATTGTCAGAAGAAAATAAAAAAGTGTCAGTTTTGTTTTTGCATGTGGGTGGTATTCTGTAATAATTGTTTGGATACACTATATTTTTAATATGCTAGTTGTGATAATTTCATGCCAAGTAAAAATGACTTTCAAACTAGAAAAGACAAAAGAAATGCTAATGTAGCATTTTTTTCAATTTTTCCGAAAATTTCCGTTTCCCCCCGAAAAAAACCGGGGGTTTTTTCGAGCTTCAAAATTTCCGGAAATTTTACATCTCTAAAGAATTTCCAGCCAGTCTCCAGTCTTCCATTCTTGGGCAAGGTGCTACACTAGGTGGTAGCTTCTCAGCTCCAGGGATTCTTGGAAGAGACTGGTTTTCTGGATACATTTCAGTCTGGCTTCAGGTCAGGATTTGGAAAAGAGACTGCACTGATTGCCTTGGCTGAAAACCTCTAGACAGGAGAAATGTGATCCTGCAGAACCTCTCAGCAGCTTTCAACACTATCAACCATAGTAACTTACCAAGCCACTTCTCAGCACTGGGACTAAGGGGCACTGTATTACAGTAGTTCAAGTACTATCGGGGGGTCAGTCTCAGAAGGTAGTACCAAGGGGTTCCTGCTTTGCCCCATGACTGGTGGACTGGGGGATTCCGCAGGATTCCATATTATCCCACATGCTATTTAATACCTTTATGAAGCTACTGGGAGAGGTCATCAGGAGATATGGGTTACAGTTTCACCAATAAGAAGGCGATTCTCAGCTCTACCTTTATTTTCCACCTCATTCTAAGGATGCTATTGATGTTCTGAACCAGTGCTTCGTCAGTAATAAGCTGGATGAGGTTGAACAAGCTGAAACTTAATCCTGATGAGACAGAGATGAGACCAGGGACGTGAGATCTCCTCTGTCTTGGATGGGATTATTCTTCCTTTGAAAAGCCAGAATCACAGCTTGGGACTACTGCCTAACACAGCAGTCACTTTAGAAAACCAGGTGGCTGCTGTGGTTCAGAATGCTTTTGCCCAGCTTTGCTCCCAAGCCCAATTCAATGTGTTGGTTTTGTCCTTTAAAGCTCTACATGGCTTGGCACCAGGATATCTGAAGGACCACATTCTACCATAAATTCCTGCCTGGGAATTAAGATCACAGGGAGAGGACCTCCCGACTGTCCCACTAATCAAATAAGCTCACCTGTTGGACACACAATAAAGGGACTGTTCAGTAGCAGCCTCACAATTGTGGAACAATCTACCCAGGGAAGTACACTTGGCCCCCTCACTTTTGACCTTCAGGAAGCAGCTGAAGACAGTTTATTTAGGACTGCATTTGATTACTTCAGGGTTTTTAAACAATTATTTACTGTCAGTCCCAACTGAGATTTTAAACTAATATTTTATGTGTTTTATAACTAAGAACATAAGAACATAAGAGACGCCAATGTTGGATCAGGCCAAAGGCCCATCCAGTCCAACACTCTGTGTCACACAGTGGCCAGAAATACCAGTACCATCAGGAGGTCCAGCAGTGGGGCCAGGACATTAGAAGCCCTCCCACTGTTGACCCCCCCCCAAGCACCAAGAAGACAGAGCATCACTTGCCCCAGAGCCCCTAGCTATACCTTGTGGCTAATAGCCACTGATGGACCTCTGCTCCATATGCTTATCTAATTCCCTTTTGAAGCCGTCCATGCTTGTAGCACCCACCACTTCCTGTGGCAGTGAATTCCATGTGTTAATCACTCTTTGGGTGAAGAAGTACTTCCTTTTATCCGTTCTAACCCGACCGCTCTGCAGTTTCATGGAGTGCCCACGAGTTCTTGTATTGTGAGAAAGGGAGAAAAGTACCTCTTTCTCTACCTGCTCTTTCCCATGCATAATCTTATAAACCTCGATCATGTCACCCCTCAGTCGTCTTTTCTCCAAGCTAAAGAGCCCTAAGCGCTTTAACCTTTCCTCATAGGGAAAGTGTTCCAACCCTTTTATCATTCGAGTTGCCCTTTTCTGCACTTTTTCCAAAGCTATAATATCCTTTTTAAGGTGTGGTGACCAGAACTGCACACAGTATTCTAAATGAGGTCTCACCATTGATTTATATAGGGGCATTATGATATTGGCTGATCTGTTTTCAATACCCTTCCTAATAATCCCCAGCATAGCATTGGCCTTCTTTATTGCAGTCACACACTGTCTCGACATTTTCAGTGAGTTATCCACTACAACTCCAAGATCTCTCTCTTGATCAGTCTCTGCCAGTTCAGACTCCATCAATGTGTATTTATATTTAGGATTTTTGGCTCCAATGTGCATCACCTTGCACTTGGCCACATTGAACCCCATTTGCCATGTTGACGCCCACTCGCCCATCCTTGACAGATCCGTTTGGAGTGCCTCACAATCCTCACTGGTTTTCACCACCCTGAACAACTTTGTATCATCCGCAAATTTAGCCACTTCACTGCTTACTCCCATCTCCAAATCATTAATGAACAAGTTAAAAAGCAGTGGACCACTGTGGACCACTATAAAAACTGTTGTCTTATTTATACTGTAAACCACCTTCAGTTTCACAAGGCAAATGGGCAGCTAATAAATGTTTTAAATAAATAAAAATTAGATTTAGTTTGAACTCCATGACTTCTTATTCTAGCCATTCTATAGCCACTGTGTTATCACTTGAAGACCACAGCAGAATCACTAAACAAGGGTCTTCCCATGTACATCAAATGGAAAGTTGGGTTGCCATCCTGACACGATATTCAGTCAGTTCATCGACTTCAATTCCAACATGTCTGGTAACTCAACAGAAACACAACAGTCCATGAAATGAGGGAAAACAACATAAAGTAAGAGTTGTGAGCTGAAATTAAGTGAATCCATGGCCAACACTAAACTGTGACAACTGAAACATTTACAATTTGCCCAAGTTGAGAAACTTATGCAAGGCAAGACTGACAAGACCGCATAGAGAATTCATTTCTGTTTGCTACAGATTTATAGGGAGCTTTCATGCTCTTTACAAGACCTAGGGTGTCAAACCTTCTGCAGAAATTTGGTGTAGTGGTTAAGTGCGCAGACTCTAATCTGGGAGAACCAGGTTTGATTCCCCACTTCTCCACTTCCACCTGGCTGGATGACCTTGGGCAAGCCTTAGTTCTGATAAGAGTTGTTCTTGAAAAAGAGCAGTTTCTGTCAAGAGCTCTCTCAGCCCCACCTACCTCACAGGGTGTCTGCTGTGGGGAGGGGAAGGGAAAGCAGTTTGTAAGCCGCTCTGAGACGCCTTTGGGTAGTGAAGGCGGGGTATAAATCCAATCTCTTCTCTTCTTCTTATGTAATTGTCATGGGCTGAGTGATATTTCAGACACAGCTGCTGGTACCATTCAAGGAGGCACCCCAGCCCACAGAAGCTGTACAAGTAGGGTTAGGCATGTAACAAGTAATATATTTAATACTATAATTTGAAACATTTGGTACTTGAGTTTATTACAACCATTTAATTATTATAGTAAAATAATTAAATTATGTTTAGTGTAATGTGTCACTGCCACTTAATGGCATGCAATGTTTCCATACTTGAGAATTATTTCCATTGACAGGCTTTATCCTAGAATACTAAGGTCAGCCTAAAGTTCAAGTTTAATTCAGACATAGCAATAAATAAATCATAGCTTATAACCAATTTTCCACCTCATCTTGGTGCCCCCTTCATTAGTCAGGACTCACCAAGCAAGATTGTTGCTTCAGTTTTTCTGAAGGGGAAATTCCAAACGCAGTGGAACAAGAGAGCTTACTTAATAACATGGTTTTATTCAATTTGTCAACATACATAGTAGAAATTCCTCCACACAAAACCACTATTACACTTGTCACACCACCCACTGCCACATTTTCCTTCTCCTAAAGCGAGCTCCTTCTTCAGACAATGCACTTCCTCTCCAGTATCCCAGAAGAGAGAAAGACAAAGAGAGAGTATGTATGACCTTGGCATGATCATGTGTTGCATCTCAAGGTTAGTTAATATGGTGAAACAGAAATAAATCTAGTTCAAGAAAAATAAGTATAAAAATTCCATGATGTGGCTATAAATAGGGAAGAGAAAGGCTGTCATAATTTCAAGTAAAAGAAAGTTTAGCAAATTCAGTTCGTTGAAGATAGCTCAAGATGGATAGCCATGTTAGTCTGTTTGTAGCAGTAGAAAAGAGCAAGAGTCTAGTAGCATCTTAAAGACTACCAACATTTGTGACAGGGTATGAGCTTTCATGAGTCTCTACTCACTTCTTCAGACTTGGTTTGCCACAGTCTCCCCCCCCCCCTTATCTATTTATTTCAGTTAATCAATAGCAAGCAAGTTGCACATGTAGTGACACTATGCCAGCAGCTTTGCAACACAATGGAGCTAATGATGGCATTTGGGGATTCTTAGAGGAGTGGGGGGGGGGGGTAAGCAGAAGACTAGCTGGGGTTTATGAGCAAGCTGTCACCTGGTAAGCATGTCTGGAAGTCTAATCAGAGTTTATTCAACTATGGCTTAAACAGACTGGTTTATTGGGATTCTGAGTGCAAACAATGATAAAGAATGAAAATAAGAAAATACAATAATAACTATTAACAAAGGACATCATGATGACATGTTCATTTTGTTTGGCATTCCCTCAGTAACACTTATTAGCCCTCCTCCCTTTTGATGTATTTTATTTGTTTACATTTTTGTTTTTATATTATGTTTTGTTTTAGACATGTTACACATATTTGTATTTTAAATGCTTTGTAATGTCTTTAATATTTTAATGTTTTAATTTAATGCTCACCACCTTGGGGAGCCTTAACTGGATGGAAAGGCAGCATAAAAATATTTCTCATAGATAATAAAATTAAAAGTTAAGCTGCCAATTACACACCAACATTGTAGCTTCATGACATATCTGGATGTCACCTGACCAATGTTCTAACTCATAAATGAACAGAACAAGCCTGTTAGTCCTAAATGATGAAATATTGCCACAATAGCAATATTATTCAACAACAAGCCCTGAAAGTGAGGTTTAAATTTAAGAACAAAAGACAGAATCAAAAACTTAAAGCAGCAAACAAGCTTCCCCATCACAGCATGAACACAGTGGGCTGGATCCAAAATTCCCCTTCCATTAACAGAACACTTCCATCAACAGCAACTTGATGGAAGTGCTTTCTACAACTTTCTCCCCCTCCCACTACAGCCAACTGAGCTTCTCCAAATAGTCCCCTGTCCTCCAGGAGAAGCATTTCAAGAAGCTTAGTGGGCTGCAGCAAGCCAAGCGAGGGAGAAGAGTAGTATTCTGCAGAAAAACATTCTATTACAGCTACTTTGGTCTGCACCCAACCCATTATTCTTAAAGAGTGGTGTGTGTGTAAAGTGACATCAAGTTACACCTGACTTAAAGAGACCCTGTATGGTTTCCAAGACAAGAGACTGAGAGAGGCAGTTTGCCACTGTTCACCTCATCAATTTAGTACAACTCCTCCCAAACAAGTGATAAAAGCTTTGCTGAATTTCAATACTAATATACTATACTTTTTTGTATACTACAGAATTTGTTACAAATTGATAAGTCTTCCACATACAGACAATATGGATATTGTAATACATTCTATTTTTATGCCCCTGGCTTGTTTTGTTTTTATGCTGAACTTGTCATGATTTTGTGGCACTGTATTTATTTATTCATTTTATAGTCCTTGAGCTGGACTCTAGAAAGGCAGCACAAAAATATAAATAAATAATAAAACATAATGCCATAAATGTCTTTAGAGAAGAACCACTCTTACGCTACCTTGTTGAGGGAAACCCAACACACATAGGCCAATGCAGGATATACAGTCCTTCAAAACAAAAAGTTGTGTGTGAAGAGAGATGGTCTCTTCACCACAAATGGCATATGTATATCATGATTTCATAGTTCCAAGAGGTATTATAAGTATTTTCCAGGACAAAAAACACCAGCTCCTGTATCAACAGCTTTTTTGGACAAGTCTCCAACTGAAGCGGCAGTCAGTTGTAGAGCAGTATCTGCAGAAGGCACACTGGATGCCTTCAAGTTCAGGAACCATACCAGGCAAGCATTACCCATGCATTCCAGAAGCCTAAAACAGCACCATAAAGCAACAAGCCACTGTAATCAACTTCTTGAGATCTGATACAGGCTTCAAAATAGGATTAACAATGGCAGTATATCACAGATCTTTTTAAAAAAGAAGCAGCAGCATTTCCATAGACCTGATTACAGAAGGTCAGCAGCAGTTCAAGAATAAAGTCTGGTAGTCATCAACATTTAATAACACACATCAGATCATACTGTCTTGTAGCCAAATGAGCAAAGCACCACTGATAACTAACAGTGGAAAAGTTAGGCTGACGATGGTCAACAGGGCAGATATGAGCAAATCGTAGTGACAGGAATTTGGCCAAATAGGAAAGCTGCTGAAATGCAAGAAGGTCTCCTAAATAACTATTAAAATGATTGGTGAAGCCATGACTTTCTGTCCCTGATAATACAAGACAGATGCTTAGTGAAATCCAATGCTCCCTGAACTTTTACAAATTTTATTCCAAACCTTTCAATAATAATTCTAGAAACATAATTGGATCCTCACTGATCTGGGCCTATTGCTTGAAAAGGGAACACTCTACACACCAACATCTTTAAAATGGGAATGATAATACCAACTACCATCAAAGGACTTCTAATGTCCTGGCCCCACTGTTGGACCTCCTGATGGCACCTGGTATTTCTGGCCACTGTGTGACACAGAGTGTTGGACTGGATGGGCCTTTAGCCTGATCCAACATTGGTGTCTCTTATGTTCTTATGTCCTACCAGAATTATCTAAAGCCATGGCTATTAGAAGGGCATGAAAGTAAATTTTCTTTGCTATGATGCTATACTGGCTCGGCCGCATTACACACCACTATGTAAACACACACACCATGCAAATTTACTGAGAAGGTCTGCATAAGTTTGATCGACAGGGATTGCAGCAGTGCCTTATTTTTCCAACCCCATGAATGACTATACTCCACATAGAGATATAAAAATTCCTGTAATTTTGAAACTCTAGGGGAAATACCTGGAATTTTCTTTTGGGGTGGGGGGTGGGAATGAAAGAAAATACTTGCTTTCTTCCCATAGCTAAACTTATTTATTGCTGTAGCAACATTAAATGCATAATTTGTAACGTAATTATCATACAGTATGGTATTATTAGGCATATTTGTGAAATTTATAAATATGCTTAGTTTTCTACAAGCAAAATCGTAAAATATATTCAATATATACTCAACATATTTTGCTGCATCTTATGGTACCTTAAAACTTGCTATTTAGTTTTTGTCATCTGAGAGGCAGGAAAAAAGGGGAGTGGTGGCACAGGGGATTTATCCTCTGGTTAAAACATCCGAGCTGAACAGAACTACTGTCAGTTCTAGCACCCATGCTGGTGTGAGCTACCAGCCTTGTCCCCAGCTTGCCGTCCACCCAGCGGTTTGAAAGCTTCGGCAAGTAGATAAAATGGGTACCACTCCTTAGAGTGGGTGGGCACACTAAACCCCCCGGTGGGGGAGGTGTTAGCCAGCGAACGGAAGGTCCAGTGTGTGAGATCGAAAAGCCTAGAAAGAACTCTTCGGCATCAAGGAAGGCTGTAATGGGCCGTCCGGCCAGGCGGTGGCAGTGCTGTGCTGCAACTGAAGCAGTCCTGGAGAAAGCTGACAACATCAAGCCACGCCAAGGGAAAAAATGACGTTGGAACATGTCCGACCTTACAGCTGGACAAACTCCCTGTCGGCTGCGAACGTGTGTGATTTATTTATTTATTTATTATTCACATTTTTATCCCGCCCTCCCCGGAGGCTCAGGGCGGCTTACAGGGCATATTGCCAGATAAAACCATAAAACAATACAAAATATTAAATTACAGCCCTATTTAAAACAGATTTTGATGCCTAGCAAATTATACAATCTGTACAAATTCTAAAATTTCTAAAAGCAAGATGACTATCCCTGACCATCCCGTTCTCGCCCATAATGCAGCAACTAGATGTGCATGCCCCATCTTGATGTCCATATATGGGGGATAGATGGTAGCTAGTGCGATGGTGGTGCACTAGTGCACTAATGATGGACTGCTGGTGGACTAGTGGTGGACTAGTGGTGGCGGCTCCTATTCAAAAGCCTGGCGGAAGAGCTCCGTCTTGCAGGCCCTGCGGAACTGTGCTAGGTCCCACAGAGCCCTGATCTCCTCTGGGAGCTCATTCCACCAGATAGGAGCCGCCACCGAGAACGCCCTGTTCCTGGTCATGCTGAATCTAATAGAACGGGGACCTGGAACAGCCAGTAGATGTTGAGTCCCTGACCGTAGTGCCCTTGGGGGAACATGTGGGGCAAGGTGGTCCCTTAGGTAGACTGGTCCCTGGCCATATAGGGCTTTAAAGGTAACGACCAGCACTTTGAAGCGAACCCGGTAAGTTGTTGGCAACCAGTGCAGCACTTTCAGCACAGGCTGGATGTGATCCCGTCTAGGAAGATCCATCAACAGCCTGGCTGCAGCATTCTGCACTAGTT
>NW_015171556.1:303656-312888 GCF_001447785.1 Gekko japonicus
TAGAAGATCTCTCCGGCGCGAAGAAGCCTGTAATGGGCCGTTTCGGCCTGGCGGTGGCAGTATGGAGCTGCGACCCAAAGAGTCCTGGAGAGGAAGAGCTGACGTCATCCAGCCAAGCCAAGCTGAGTGGGAAAAATGCCGTCCGGATCACGTCTGAATTGCAGCTGAACTAATCCCCGTCGGCTGCAAAACGTGTGCTATGTAAAGATTGTATGTGTTGTCCTCCCTTACCCATATAAAGCATTGTTAGTCCCTTGTGAATTGAGTAGCTGTAAATCGCTCAGAGCCAGCAGCTCTGCAGGATTGAGCGATTAATAAATTGAAAGATGATAATGATTATTATTATTATTTTTATTATTATTATTATTATTAAAAATACACATGTTATAGAAAATAAAAGACAGTTATTATTTGAACAAGAAAAGTCTAATTGTCACAATATGACTAGCATCATATTTGGATACTGACTTAAATTTTGTGATGGTGAAAATGCTAGCCTATTCAGTAATGCTGGCTATGCGCTGTAATAAATTCAATTCATTCATTCATTCAGTAATGCATTGTATTCATATGTTATATCATATTATGTATAAAATCCGTCAGATTTAAATACATAGATCTTTGAAAATATATACGGTAATTACCCTTCTTTGATCCTGTGGTGCCCTGACCAGAATAGCCCAGGATAGCTTAAACTCATCAGATCTCAGAAGCTAAACAGTCAGCCCTGGCTAGTATTTGGATGGGAGACCACCAAGGAATACCAGGGTTCTTACTCAGAGGCACGCAATGGCAAACCACCACTGAACATCTCTTGCCTTGAAATGCTACAGAATTGCCATAAAGGGCTTGTGACCTGACAGGGAAAAAAATTGCTTGTCTTACATTAAGATCTTCATACTACACATTCTGAGTAAAACCTTGTCTAAAAAGTATTTCACTCATTTCAAAAGAAAACAATATCAGAGTTTTTTTAAATCCTCCCCAAAATTCCCTATTTTTCCAGAGAGAGAAACAAATAGTTTTTTTTCTTTCACAGTTCCATCCCCCTCCCCCGGCCCAAACTTTCACATCTTTAACTCTATGGGGTGGAGCCAAATCCTTGACCCTACTACCACATCCCATAATAACTGAGGTTGCCCCAGTTCTCAGGACTGGGGTTTTGAGAGACATAGGGAGCTGCACCATGAAGGACATGGGAAAGATCCACTGCATGAACAATCTGCACATAGCCCTTTATATCCAATTCCATGATTTTTCAGAAGATGTAACAAACCAACAACCCAATGTAAAGCCAGTTTGGTGTGAGAGCCAGTTTGGTGTAGTGGTTAAGTGCGTGGACTCTAATCTGGGAGAACCGGGTTTGATTCCCCATTCCTCCACTTGCACCTGGTCGGATGACCTTGGGCAAGCCGTAGTTCTGATAAGAGCTGTTCTTGAAAAAGAGCAGTTTCTGTCAAGAGCTCTCTCAGCCCCACCTACCTCACAGGGTGTCTGTTGTGGGGAGGGGAAGGAGTTTGTAAGCCGCTCTGAGACACCTTTGGGTAGTGAAGGGCAGGGTATAAATCCAATCTTTTCTTCTCTTCTTCTAAACACCTTGGGATAGGATATACTGAATGGGAAACCGAATGTCTTTTTATAATAGAAACTGATAGGTCCAAAAACAAGTTATACCACGACCACAAAATCACACCCAAATTCAATAAACAGGTAGTCCTCCCCAAAATCTATCCCAATCCATCCACAAAGGCTCCAACCAATTTAGAAATGATGACATAATCACAAGCATGGGGAGAGGTGAAATGGAGAGACGAAAGAGGCATGTCTTCAGAATGTTTTACATATTGTTCTTAGCCTCTAGTGCCCACCATTGAGTCTCAATTCTCTATGTTCCACCTACAATCCTAGCACAACTTAGCTCTTTGCCCAGATCCAATATGTTAAATTGCACTATCTTCTAATTTAGTAATCCTAAATGTGGTGCCCATGGCCATTGGCCACCATGGAATCTCCAATGTGTCTCTTGATGCCAACTTCCATCTTTCCCACAGTGAACAGCTAATCCCACTTTTCTTCTGCCTCACTTGAACAGGTGGTGTTCCAACTGTGTGACTTCAGGAAGCACCCATTTGGAAACTACCGTATTTACTCAAAGGAAGACAACTTCTTTTTTGCTTCATTTTCCACTGGGGTATATGACATGGGGAGCATTCTCCTCTCTCACATCAGAGCCTGTTCCAGAAGTGGCAGAGAGAGACCGTGCACCACCCCGACTCTCCTGTCTGGCTCGACTGCAGTCCAGCAAAGCCAAGTGGGAAGAGGTCAAGCTCCTGTCTATGTTCCTGTGCCTTCCAGTTCATGCTTCCTTTCAAGTAAATCCAGCCGTAGTCTGTGAATGGCCCAGCCCCTCTGGCAGACATCTCATGGGTGGTTGTGTTTTCAAAGGAAGCCACTTTGTGGTGGCAACCACTCTGTATTTTTCAAAAGTCCAGTAGTGCCCATAAGTTCATCAAGGTTATAGACCCCTGTTCTAAGCCATTAAAAAAAAAAAAAGCTTGCGACACAAAATGCAGGTCATCAGGTTCAATAAATTTTCTGTTTTCTTCCTCCCTGTTTCTGCAATCCTAGGTAAGTTTGTTATGCTTGTGGCAGGTTGGTGAGTTGCACAGGTTTGCTGCACAACTATTATGGTAAGAACATAGACTTATCAAAAAAATACTGAACAATGACATATTTTAACTGAATGAGACGGAACACTAGAATTCTCCACCAAAACTAAAGGCAACAAGTCAAGGCATGGACAGCCAGCAGTTGCTGGTCCAGTGATACTGCAAAGGTGGGGGAGTAACCACCTTCGTTGCTCATTTGCTCCTATTATGCTAATATTGATTAACAATTTGGCTCTCTATGATCTTCTGATAAAGTACTCTTTCAGAACTAAAGCACAGTGATATTTGCTGCATTAAGGATTAACCATAACTAGATCATTCCAGTTGGGAGTTTGATAGTACTAGCAAGTGAGTTCTGAATTTGTGCAGATCTAAAAAGGTCAAGAAGGAGTGATGCAGCAAGCACTATTTCACACTAGCAAAAATGTAGAATACAGGCCTTGACAAATTTTCTTTCATTCTAGAACTCAGCCATAAAATAAATCTGGTACCTAAAAAAATTTAGCCTTCAAACTTTTGTATTTTAATGACCCTATTTTCTAATTACTGGAACCACAAAACCTACGACTATGCACTTCAATTTCTTGTAATTTTATCCATTTATTACAAAACTACTGTGGTATAAACATACATAAGCAAAGGACCCACAAGAACTAGCTGAGGGCATCTCATTTTCCCTTCCCCCACTATTTCTTCTTTCCCTTCCTTGAAAGCCCTTATAGAGCCAGTGTGATATACTTGTTAGGAGCGCAGACTCTAATCTGGGAGAACAGGGTTTGATTCCCACTCCTCCAAATGCAGCTACTGGTGTGACCTTGGGGCAGTCATAAGTTCTTTCAGAGCTGTTCTCTCAAGAGCAGTTCTTGAAAGAGCTTTCTCAGCCCCACTTGCCTCACAGGGTGTCTGTTTTGGGGAGGGGGAGGGAAACAAGATTGTAAGCCTTTGGGTACTGAAGGGCGGGGTATAAATTCAAACTTTTCTCTTCTTCTTTTCTTCCTGCTTCATTCTCTTTCCCACTCACCATTCAACCTCTCTTCTCTCCCTACCCCCAAGGTCTTCAGCTTTCCCTCCTACTCTACCCTGGAAAACCATGCCCCAGTTGTGCAGTGCTAGCCACTCATTTCTTAAACCTACAGGTCCCGCTTCTATTATTTGGGGGGGGGGGGTTTAACCCACCCCCAATGTGCATGTGTTTTGAAGATTTTAGATTTTTCTACAAACCTAAGGCTTTTTCTCAGATTTGTAGAAAGATCTGTCTTTATTCATGGCTCCGGTCTCCAGATTTAAGTATCCACAGATTTTGCCACACTGAGAATGTCATATAAAAGCAGAAGCCCACAAGAGCTTGTGGGAGGCATCTCATTTCCCTCAACCCCACTATTTCCTCTTTTTCTTTCCTGAAAGCCCCCATAGGCTCTCCCCCTTTTCCTGCTTTTTTCTCTCCTTCCCACCAAACAGCCAACCCACATTTATCCTCCTCTATCTTCAGCTTTCTCTCTGCTTCCCCAGCAGCCTCTGCCTAGGAAAACTATGGCCCAGTTTATGGTGCCAGCCACTGGGCCAGCCCCACTTGCAAGGTAGGGAACACTCAAGGACCTGTGGGAGGCTTCTCTTTCCCCCCTGTATCCCCCACACATTATTTTCCCTTCCTCGAAAACTCCCACAGCTTCCCCCTTTTCCTTCTCCCCTTCCCAACCAACAGCAAACCTACATTTATCTGTCCCTTTCTCTTCAGGGTTCCCTCTCCGCTCCCAGCAGCCACTACCTAGGGAAACTATGGCCCAGTTGTAGGGAGTACTTGTGGAGGACACTTCAGTTTTACCTGTATCCCCCTGCCTATACTATTTCCTCTCACTCCTCCTGTCAACCCCCATATCCTCAGCTCTTTTTCCTGCCTCATTTTTGCCTTCGCAGCTATTCGCCAACCTACCTTTAAAGGATCCCTCCCCCTGCCTTTCACTCACAGAAACCAAGCCTTGGAATGCTGTGGTTACCTAGCAATGACCATTATGGGAATCCATTTGTTAAAGCTACAAGCATTCTTTTTTATGATTTGGGTTTTTTAAACTCCTGATGTATTTTTTAATATTTCATATTTTTTCTGTAAACCTGGGGCATTGCTGAGGTTTGTAAAAAGATCCATCTTGCCCATTCACAGCTGCAGTCACCAGATATAAGTATCCTCAGGCTCTGGGAGCTGCTCCAGGCTCAGAGAGGCTCCTGGACACTGATACAGCCAAGTCCAGAGAGGCTCCTGGCATCTGCTTTCTCCAGAGCTAGGGAAAAAAAGATGTTGGGGGAAGGGAATTTAACTCCCTCGATGTATTTTAAGGGTACTCCCCAGGTTTGCAGAATAATCTGAGCGTCAGTGTGGTCCCAATCCATACATTTGGATATCCGCAGATAGAGGCCACCCTTTGGAAATTGTACATAAATAATTAACAAATGGGGACCCACAAGGACCTTGCAGGAAGGGGGCATCCCATTCACCCTGATTTTGCTTTCCTCCCCTAACCCCTACTCCTTCTCTGTTTCTCTTTCCCCTTCTCTTGCTCCTCCACTCTTCTGACAGCCTTCACACACACACACTCACTAGACTATACCCACAGCATCTTGGGTTTCTACTCCTTCCCTCCACAGCCAGCACTGCCACCTCAGTGTTCAGGGACAGCAATAACACCAGTGCCCCCTCTCCTGTCCACCTACAACACTGCCACCTCAGGAGGGCCCAGAAGGAAGGAGCACTGTCTCCTTAGTAGCAGGGATAGCTGGGGAGTTCCACCATCCACTTGCTCATCTTAAGCACTGCCACCTTGGACAGGAAAAGCATTGACACCTCAACAGCAGTGAGGGCTGGGAGATTCTGTCTCTCCTCCCCCACCCCTGTCCAGTTATGCCAGCTCAGAGGCTGAGTGGTACAGAGGCCAGTGGCTTCTGCTCATTCTCCCCCAACCTCCTCCTCTGGCACATCCTGCCTCTGAAGAACAGTAGTGTGTGCTTGCGCAGACAACTGTTCTCTCTTTGGGTTTCTGGTTAACCCCCCCCCCCTAAAAAAACTTTCAGGATTTCTCTGCAAACCTGGGTCTCTCGCTAGGTTTGTAGAAATATCTTTTGTGTCTACATGACACGATCTGTGGATTCATGTATCTGCTGATGAAGCCACATTGACTATGAGATACACTAAAATAATACAGGGGTAAGCCTAGCTGTCATCATAAAAACGCTTCCAAAAAATCACTGCTGAAAATACTAAATACCACAATGAAATTTCTAGTTGTCATGGTGACCTGGTGTCTGAGATTTGTTGAGCGCTTGTAGAATATGTCCCGCTTGGGCACTGTGCAAGTTGGTGTTGAAGGCATTTGCCCAGTTGTTTATTTCCAAATGAGTGCTTCATGCACTGCCAGTTCTATAGTCCTCATTTGTCATTTCATTGTAGAAGCATGGGACTCAAGGAGTGCAATTACTTCACTTGCAGGGTTTTCTGACAAGTTACTCAAGTGATCCTGGGGCATTCAGCAACTACAAAGAATATACTAGATGGACAGATGATGATACATTATTCTTCATTTATTTATTTTTTTATACAATATCTGTGCAGCCATTCCAGAGATGCTGCTTTGAGCACCTTACAAAGTAAACTATAATAAAAACAGAACATACCATAAAAGCTATTAACAATTAATATGCTATTAAAGCCCCATCAGAGCATAAAAACATCATAAAACATTTAGCAGTTTAAAAAGAACCTTATTATTTTCAGGCTTGAAACAAACTAACACAGTTTTAAAAAGTTGAACCCCTTAAGTAAAAACATGTGAAAAAAGTCTGTTTTGGTATAGCACCAGAAGAATGCAAGCTAGGCCCCTGGTGAGCCTCTAAGGGAAGGTCATTCTATAGGCAAGGTGCAATCACTGATCTCTGGTTGGCACCCACCTCAACTCTGAAGGCAGGGGGCTTTGGACGCAGATCTCAACCAGAAGGCTAGACAGCAAAGAATGAGATGGCCTTTCAAGTAACCCTGGCCTGAAGCCATTTAGAGCCAAAAGGTTATAATTAAAGCCCAGAATTGTGCCTAGAAGGAAACTAGCAGCCAGTGCAGATCTTTCCATTACACCCCCACCAGAGCACGATGCTCTTCACAGAACAACTTGCTGGTGGGTCCCCAGCCCTAGAGATATCTGGCTGTCCTCAACCAGGGCTAGGGCCTTCTTGGCCCTGGCCCCGACCTGGTGAAACTCTCTGCCAAATAACACCAGGGCCCTGCAGGATCTTATGCAATTCCGTAGGGCCTGTAAAGCAGAGATGTTCCGCCAGGTGTTTGATTGAGGATTCTCCCTCCTGTGGCCATGAAGCACTCACAGACCAGTAACGGGAGGGACTCACAGGAAAATAAAATTCGCTACTTGCTCTTAACTGTGGTATAATATATTGGATATGTTTTTATGGTTTTGATAGTTTTATCTTGTACATCACCTAGAACCCCACCGTTGTGGGGATTAAGCAATTCATAAATGTAACGAAATAAATTAATAAAGGCAATACTGTACCCTACACTAGAATGTTGCTGCCGCATTTTGAAAGCTAAATTCTTCAGACAGGTTTAAAACACAGAACCACATAGAAAGCATTAGTTATTCAACCCAGATAAGAGAGCAAGAATCACCATGGCCAGACCGTACTTTTCAAGGCTGGCATAGCAGGTGTATCAGCTGAAGCTGATAAAAAGTGTGCCACAGAAGAAACACAAGCCTTTAACCATAACCTAGGATTCAGCAGCACCCCCAAACTATGGACCTGTTCAATCAGGGGAAGGGCAGCCTCTTCCAGGACACACTAACACTTCAGTCCTCAAGCAGCTTTGTCATTGTCCAACAGCAATTCAGTTTTGTTAGAATTCAGTTTATTGGAACTCACCCACCTCATTACCTTTTCCAAACACCTATTCAGGACTTCCACACACCCACCTACTCACCCAACTCAGCTGTTAAGGAAAAACAAAGTTAAGTGTCATCCACTTCCTGATCTCTTCCAGTCATTTCATGCAGATGTTAAGCAATATGGGGGATAGAGAAATCCCTGTGTAATCCCAGAGTGTAATTGTTACAAAGCCTCCCAATACTAACTTTGGGAATCAGCAAGTCAAGTAAAGAGTGGAACCAACAAAGCATGGTGTCCCCCTATTTTCAATCCCAGAGTGTAATTGTTACAAAGCCTCCCAATACTAACTTTGGGAATCAGCAAGTCAAGTAAAGAGTGGAACCAACGAAGCATGGTGTCCCCCTATTTTCAACCCAAACAGCCTCTCCAGAAGGATACCATAGTTAATGGTATTGAAAGGTGCCAAGGGGTACAAGAGAACCAGCAGGGACACAATTATACTGTCACTGTCCGAAAAATCATCAGTCAGTGCAACCAAGGCTGTTTCCTTCCTAAATGCGGATGTGAATCCTAACAGAAATGGATCCAGATAACCTGTCTTCCAAGACCGCTTGAAGTTGCAAAACCACCATCCGCATGAGTACCTCGTCCAAAAAAGGAATGGTGGTCACCATGGAGCAGTTATTTGGGTCACTTAGTCCAAGGATGCCCTCTTCAGAAGTCACATTACTGCCTCTTTGCAAGTCAGAACTACACTTCCCAGAGGGAAGTGTTTATCACTATGACCAAGACAACACCAATTGCTACCAACAGCCATGAAAAGTAAAGGTACTTTACCTTTAGACATGACTGCCTCTTTGTGAGTGGTCAGAACTACACCTTCCACAGTGAAGTGTTTATTACTATGACCAACACAACACTACTTGCTACCAATACCCATGAAAGATAAAAGTACTTTATGTTTAGATGTGGTGGGCCACACACTTCTAAGGAACTTGTCCCCTTCATCAGGCATTACCACATGAAAGCCACCCACTACTACAACCATTAGTGGCATCCTAAACTGACCCAACTATAGCATTTTAGTCAAGTCAAATATAAGCAATTTTATCTTCAAAACACATTACAAAAGAGTCTACATCTTACAGGCTTGGGATGTGAACCCTCTGACAACCCAGAAAAGCTCTACATTGCACTGGTTGAGAAATAAGCTTGCTCCGTAGTACTATCTGGGCGTTGGCATGATAATGGGCTCTTGGTTTGTGCTTGGTCCCATTTGCTTTGAGTTTTCATTTACCTGCATTTCAATCACTTGCCCAACTGCATCACTGCCCCAGTTTATTCATGTAACCTTTTAAGGCTAGTTTTATAAATAGTTCACAACATACCACAGATTATATTAGGCTGCCAAACTGGAAGTTGCTCTTAAAATACAATGATGCAAAGGACACGAGAAGTGCTTAAGTACAGGGCTCACCTTTGCTACCATATGGCATAATTAAAAAGTGAAGAACCATCTAAAGAAGGCATGTTTGGGTTCATAAACATTTGGCAATATCTAAGTTTGCAATGACAGCTCCCCATTGTCATTTACTCAAAATTAGTCCAAACAGAGGACCCATAAGGAGAAGCAACCTCCCCATCCTATCTTCACTTTCCTTCCTCTCTTCCCCCTTGCAGTC
>NW_015171556.1:312947-320265 GCF_001447785.1 Gekko japonicus
GTGCCTTTCTCTTCCATGCATTCTCCCTTCACTCCCCTGGCAGCCTCCCCAGTTTCTCCCCTCTCCCTAATTCCTTTATCAAATTTCTAAAAACATCAAGACAAGTAATTCCTTCAACAATATTATAAGTAGGAAACCAGCCAGGATGGTAGTTGGACCATTAGATGACAAAGTAACAAGAGGACTGCTTAAGGATGATGGGGAAATCTCAAAGAAACAATTAATTCTTTGTGACTGTTTTCACTGTGGAAAATGTGGAACATGTACCAATTTATTCCAGTTTAAGTCACTCTTCAGTTACCACCAGGGCTTTTTGTCTGGTGGAATGCTCCAGAATGGAGTTCCGGAACCTCTTTGACAAAATTCTTTTAAAAACATTTAAAAGTTCATGAGTTTTCAGTACACAGATTGAAAACTTCATGTTCCTCTTGAGAGTTCCGGCACCTCTCCCCCCCCAAAAAAAAACCCCATGGTTACCACAATATTCCTTAGACTACAGAAAGATTTCAAACTTGATCCAAAATGTAAGGTAAGTATAAACAGTTTAATAAATGAATTGATAAATGAATAAATGTTGTTTGGTGGCCTAGTAGTATCCACCCAACCAGCTCTAATTAAAGTTAGCTGCCTTGAAGCCAGTCACAACATAGTAGAGGTGAACACCACCAATTTTCCAAAAACCATACAGCGAAAATACATGATCAAACTTATCAGAAAATGCTAACGTAGAAAATTAGCATCCAAAAATGAGGACCTAAATAATTTCAGAATGTCTTCATTTTCTAAGCAGACATTTGTTATTTATTTAGAATATTTCAGAGTTCTGCTTGTGGCAACTTACAGTTAAAAACAAGCCATGGACATAAACAGCATAAAAACCATCCAGAAAACAAAAGCAAACTATTAAACATTGATAAGAATAAAAACTCTAATTAAAAGCCTGGGGGAAAAGATGTATTTTGGCCTGACAGCTAAAAGAAAGTAAACTAAGTGCCACGTGAGCCTTAAGGGGGCTGCAGTTCCAAAGGTGAATTGCCACCACCACAGAAAATGCCGCCTGTAATTGCCAGTCACCCAACCACTAAAGGTGGGGGCGCAGAAACAGGGCTTGAGAGGCCGAATTTAACTCACCAGCTGGACAGTATGGAAGGAGACAGTCCTTCAGCCACAGTAGCTCCAAGCTGTTTAAGGTCTTGGACTGTAAAGCAATCCAGCCTGGCATTTTTTAATTTAATTTTTTTTTTAATGGGGGGAGGGAGAACAAGGGGAAAAAACTTAAAATACAGCAACTAAATATGATTTTTTTAAAAAAAGAAAAAAGATATACATAAAGTCAGGACATAAAGACATAGTGGTGGCAGATCTACACACATTTCTATAAACCACTTCCAATTATCTAAAAATAAGTCCATATGCAATTGTCGTCTATATGCCATATGTTCAAATGTTGATAAGAGTTCTAAGGTCCTCAATCCATTGATTTACTGGAGGTGGGCTTTTATCATTCAAATGTTGTAATATGAATCTTTTAGCTGTAGTAAGTAAGAGCATGGTTGATCCATTTTTGTTGATCATCAGTTAGGCTCCAAGAGACAAGTGGAGTGTTTAAAAGTACATAAGAATCCTCAAAAATCAATGAACATTCTAATACAAAATTGATAGGAGTAATAACTTCTTCCCAGAAAAACCAAATGACTGGACATGGCCAAAGCATATGTTTAAGGGACGTGACCTATAAATTACAGCTCCAACAATTAGACACTTTACTCAATCCTTTGCTAAAGAGTCACTGTGAAGTCTGTTATATCCTAAACATATTTTTTCCCTGAAAAGGACTCAACAAGATCCATGGGAAAAGTAGGTAAAGCCTGGCATGATACTATTAGCCATGACGAGTAAGGGGCAAGACTAGACATGGCAGACCACACACTTCTAGACACATGGAAGGAGAGATAGTTCACAAGGGCAACTATGTCCACAATATGAGTAATCTCCATATTCTACAGGTCAACCAGGGCTGCAACAGGAACAAGAACTTTGCTGACCAGAAAATCCCCAAAAGACATTTGAAATCCCTCCCTCATATGAAATCGATGTGGAGGTAGAAGTGATGGAAGGATATTAAATTCTACCAGCCATGGTAACTCTACTACTAGTTTTCTATAAGTATGAAATCATCAATGCATGCAAGGTTGAGCTCATCCAGGACACATATCATGTAAAAGTTCTTTTCATCATTGTGACCCTAGAATCTCATAAGAACATTAGAGAAGCCAATGTTGGATCAGGCCAATGGCCCATGTAGTCTCACACTCTGTCACACAGTGGCCAAAAATACCAGGTGCCATCAGGAGGTCCAGCAGTGGGGCCAGGACACTAGAAGTCCTCCCACTGTTGCCCCACCCCAAGCACCAAGAATACAATACATCATTTGCTCCAGACTGAGAGGTCCTATCTATACCTTGTGGCTAATAGCCACTGATGGACCTCTGCTCCATATGTTTATCCAGTTCCCTCTTGAAGCCGTCCATGCTTGTAGCCACCACTACCTCCTGTGGCAGTGAATTCCATGTGTTAATCACTCTTTGGGTTTAAAAATTCTTCCTTTTATCTGTTCTAACCCAACTGCTCAGCAATTTCATTGAGTGTCTACAAGTTCTTGTATTGTGAGAAAGGGAGAAAACTACTTCTTTTTCTACCTGCTCTATCCCATGCATAACCTTGTAAACCTTGATCATGTCACCCTTCAGTCATTGTTTCTCCAAGCTAAAGAGCCCCAAGCGCTTTAACCTTTCTTCATAGGGAAGTATTCCAACCCTTTTATCATTCTAGTTGCCCTTTCTGCACTTTTTCCAATGCTATAATATCCTGTTTGAGGTGTGATGACCAGAACTGTACACAGTATTCCAAATGAGGTTGCACCACCGATTTATACAGGGACATTATGATACTGGCTGATTTGTTTTCAATTCTCTTCCTAATAATCCCCAGCATAGCATTGGCCTTTTTTATTGCAGTCGCAAACTGAGTCGACATCTTCAGTGAGTTATCTACCATGACTCCCAAGATTTCTCTCCTGGGCAGTTACCACCAGTTAGGATTTTTGGCTCCAATGTGCATTACTTTGCACTTGCCCATGCTGGACTTCATTTGCCATGTTGGTGCCCACTTGCCCAGCCTTGACAGATCCCTACGACTCCAAGATCTCTCTCTTGGCCAGTCTCTGCCAGTTCGAACCCCATCAACATGTATTTATAGTTAGGGTTTTTGGCCCCAATGTGCATCACTTTGCACTTGACCACACTGAACCTCATTTGCCACACTGACACCCACTCGCCCATCCTTGACAGATTCCTTTGGAGTGCCTCACAATCCACCCTGAACAATTTTGTGTCATCCACAAATTTAGCCACTTCGCTACTTACTCCCAACTCCAAATTATTAATAAACAAGTTTAAAAGCATCGGACCCAGTACTGATCCCTACAGTACCTTACAGCTTACCACCCTCCACTGAAAAAATTGCCAATTTGTACTTACTCTCTGTTTCCTATTTATTAGCCAGTTTTTGATCCACAAGAGGACTTGACCTTTTATCTCGTGACTACTGAGCTTACTTAGGAGCCTTTGATAGAACTTACTTAGGAGCCTTTGATACACATGCATGCAAGCACCTGGGCATCCCACACAGCAGGTATACAATACTGCCCCCCTTCACTTCCTCAGATGATTCCACAAGGACAGCAAAAATGGTACAGTCCTCATAATGGAAGCTGGATGCTGCCTGCCTTCAAATTTTGTTGTAAAATGAAGTAGTCAGGCTTGAAAGGTCTAACATGATCTATGGACAATGAGATCTGCCAGCACTCTCAAAAAGTCCTTCAAGTCTCTCTTTCCAAGGAAGAATCTGTTCCAGCAAAAATCCAAAGTTTTCCTCCAAGGTCATTGTGCATGTCATTTGTAGTTCAAAACTTCAGTCTCCCTTTCTGGCAGATTAACAATTACAGAACAATGAGAAAATACCATTAACATAGCACAGGCTGAATGTCAGCAAAGTTTATTTGATGCAGTTGTATACAATACTCTTCTTAAAAACCCTTGGAATAGATGTAGATAATGTTATCATCTGCTTCATGCTTTTTCAAGTTTGGCACAAGGAAAAATAAGAGAACAGGTTCATCATTTATGCTTATCCAGTGGCACAGCAGTAGCAAGTACTATGTATAGTCCAGTTACAGATGCCAACTATTCAGAGGTTGAAATAAAATCTTCAAACATCTTTCTAGAGAAAAAGGGAAGAAAATCAGCAAATTTTAATTCTAACTTCATCATTCTGGGGCAAATCTGTAGAATGCTCAGAGTTTTTTAGGTCTGTGATGCAAAGAACAAGGCACACTTCTACAGGCTACATTCAGATATCAGAACAAACTAGTCTGTAATGGCATGAACAAAGGGCACTCCCTCCCTCCTCACCTTCGTAACACAGACCACACTGAAATCTAGACCTTAGTTTAGCCCCATCTTAGAATTCTTGTTTGTGAAAAGGAAGCAACCTCCAATTTGTCAAGTCACCTGGATTAAGGCACTAACACAGCCAACTGGACTACAACTCAAGGCATCTCGAACAAGGAAGCCTCAGACTGTGCACAAAAACAACAAACAACCCAAGTTAGCATCTGTCAGTCAGAATAGCGGAACATGACACTGTTATCAGAAATAAAAATTTAAGTATTTGGGAAAACCATGACTGAATCTTCTCAACAGCTTTTAAAGGCAAACAGCAACTGTATAGGCTTTAACTCAGATCAGGGCCATGGGGGAGAATGGGTATAACTCTTCCTATTCTGTGCAGTTTTGGAAGCACAAAAGCAATGCTGAGAACTTTGCAAAAACGATAATTTACATTTGAACATACTTTGTTCAGACTGCCTACTTTTTTAAAGTCAAGCCTCTTGTTTGATCACCTTGAATATTTGTTTGCATACAGTACTGTATCCATTCAGTGGCAGCATTTAGCATGGCAGCCAGGTAACTAATCACGTATGCTTGATTACTATGCCACGGGTTACCATGAATACCTTTTTAAAAACCAGCGAAGTTAAATGCCCTCTCAGACAGGACCCCCACCCCCCGGTTTTTATACCAAAGGTACACCTATAGGGTTAAGGAAAAGCTGGTCAACAACCTTTGAGGCTGCTACATTCACAGCTGAGTTCCTCAAACCTAATAGAGGAAAAATGTCCACCCAGGGTGCAGCAAGTAAAATTGGCCAATTTCTCAGTGACCAAGAAAGCCTTATCAATTTCAATCAATGTATAGTCTATGCATTTGGATAAACTCAGCTACCAGTTTAAGAGACTTTGAAATGAAATTGTCTAAGCCAGGGAGGTATACAGAGAAATGTAGGGGGAAAACCCCACTGCCCAAATGAAAAGTTCCTGGCTGTGAAGAAATCATCCCCCCTGGAGCCCCCCCCCCAATTTGAGCAGAAAAAGTTTTGGGAGACAACAGCCAGCCAAAGCATTGTGTAAAAAACAACGAACAAATTATTCCTCGCTGAGATAGTCTTCCTGCAAACAATAAGTCAGGTAACTGTAAGGGACAGACCTCTCACACCTGTAAATTGCTAACCATGAAATTTAAGGGTTTTTTACATACCTGAAGTATCAAACAGTAGACAAGAAATGGGAAGAAGCTGGGAGGAAACAATGCAAGAGTGCACAACACAGGCAACCTGTTTGTTTGTTTTAATTTGACCACACTGGTCACAATTTGTAGACAGCTTATAAACTTAACTGTCAGGAAATGGAGCAGCTCTGACAGAAACCTGTAACTCACAACTGTACTTAATTCTGAGATAAAAAGGCAGATAGCCTCTCGTTGGGTGCCATTTTTAGTTTCCAGGGTTAACCACAGACTGGAACAGGAGTTTTGATTGGTGAAATCATGCAAAGATAAAATTGTTAAATTCCTTATCCCCCAATGCACAGGGGGCACTACACAACTGCTACTAACATTTTTAAAGCACTAGCAAGAATCATCATAAATAAAAGTTACAGAGCATTTCAAACCATGAATAGTACTGCGAAGATATGTGCATTCTGTAATTACATAAGTAACTTAGGGAATATCATTCATTAAAATAATCTATGTTCAATTATTGTAATGGCAAATCACTCACTCACCCATGACAATTTTTTTCTGCATTGAAATTCAAATATATCAGAAACATTTCTATAATCAAGAAATATGAAAAAATGGTTTTGGATTAGCAGTTGCATGCCATCGTAAATGGCTATCAACTACAGCTGATGTTTCAATGAAGAAATCATGTAAATATATGATATATTTAGCAGCAGCCCGATACGTGCTTACTTGGAAATGTTTACTTGTGAAAGAGCCTGCACAGAATCCAGCTGTACAAGACTGAAGAGGCAAGAATAGATTCTGAGATGACATACAGATTCCAATTATCCCAACGGTGAGATTTTCAGTGATCAGTCCATACCAGACCACTTCCTCAGCCCTTCCATTAAAAGAACTGCAGCATTTCTATTTACTTTTCAGATTTCCAACAGCTCTTCTTGCCACCTGCCAATGTGGTAACAATTCCCTAACACCACCCAAGTCACTAATGGAGCAGGCCTAAACAGGTCTACTAAGAAGTAAGTTCCACTGTATTCAAGGGGGCTTATTCTCAGGAAAATATTATCAGGACTGGAAACTTAATTTAGCAGATTCTTGAGAGCAGAAAGAGAACCAAGGCCAAGGAGACCCAACGAATACCTCGAAGACTGCCATGCACACATACTTGTACTGGCCTCAGCACCTGCTGCTCCGCATCACAGCGACTACCAAGCAATTCCGGCAAGAGAACACCAGTTGTTTTTTGAGTCAAGGGCTCCCCCCCTCCCCCGCCACCAGCAGCGAAAAAAAACGCCGGAGACAGGGAGGGCGCATGTTTAAAAGGGCGGCAGCCAGCTACATAATGACATCCGCCTGTCCTCCCCACAAATCACTGCTGCCCCGTCATCAACCGAGACAGAGCGGAGACAGCAACGCAGCCGCCTGCCCGCCCGGCCCATCCCAGCTCCCAGAACGCGGGACGTAACGGTCTCGGCAGCGGCTCCAGTGACAAGTGGAATCCCAACAGCTCCAACTCCCAGCAACAGCAGCGCCCACAACAAAACACAACCAGGCGGCGGGACACACACTTCGCCCCCGCCTCCACGGCGGGGGGAAACCCTTCCTTCACACACCCGCCAGACGACACCAGCCGGCCAAACCCCCGGGGGGGTGGGGGGTGAGCGGCGTACCTG
>NW_015171556.1:320496-321038 GCF_001447785.1 Gekko japonicus
CCCCCCCCCCCGCCGAGAAAAGGGCCACAGGCCCGGCCCAGAAGCGGCCACCAGCCGCCCCTTCCCCACAAACGGCCATCCCACTCCGCTCTTGTTCCACCCAAAGAGTTAAGCCCCACGGAACTCGTCACGGAGACCCTGCGCCACCAGACTCGGGATCGTGCTCCCACGTCCTCCACCTTCCCACACGGCGTGTGTCACAAGCCACAACGGGGGGAGCCCGCACCTCGTGTACACTGGGGGGGGGCGAAAGGCAGCCCCCCCGTCCGAAGCCTTCCCTTTCGGCCCCTCGTGGAGGGGGAGGGAGGCGCTCCCGGCCAAGGTCTCCCTCCCTCCCTCCCTCCTTCGGCGGGCCCACCCCGCCCCCTTTCAAAACGCGAACTTCCCTCATGGAGCCACAGCAAAACTTTCCCCGAAGTCCCGCCCGCCTTTCCTCCCTCGTCCCCCCCCACAGTCCCGGCCCCGCCGACAGACCCTGGGAAGCGAACTGGTCTGCTCCGGAGAACGGCCCTCTTCCTCTTCTTCCTTTTCTTCTTCTCCCT
>NW_015171556.1:321205-350013 GCF_001447785.1 Gekko japonicus
GACCCGGCCATGCTGGAGGCTCCGCTCCCAGCCCGCAGCCGCCTCGCCGCTACAACTCCCGAGCGCTCCCTCCGCAGCCGCCGCCGCCGCCTCCTCCTCTTCCCAGCGCCGGGTCCGTGTGTCACTGTGTGGGGAGGCGCCGCGCCCGCCGCCCCTCCCTCCAAAGGAACGGGACGCACCATCCCGCCCAGGAGAGGAGGGGGGACAAGGACGGACACTCCCCCCGCCCGCGGCGCGGACCCAGCATTCAGACCATCTGCCTGCTTGACGACCTTCCCTGAAGAACTGGCCGGATCTGCCTGGGGCGATACGACACCTCCTGGGAAGCCAGGACGTCTTGGGGAGACAGAGGGATGTCACAATAGCCTTTCTCTTCTCTCCCCCCCCCTCCGCGAGGTATTGGTACGTCCCACTCCTCCCCCCTCCCCACTTGCAGTAGCCCAAGGGGGGGGGGAATCAATGCTTCTTACTCTGTGGTTCTTGCACTTTAAATGTCTCTTCTTTCTTTCTAGGGGCTCTCTTTTGTTTCTAGTCGTGATTGATTTGCCTTTCCTCTCCCATCATTTCTCGTCTCCACCTTTCCTTCCTATCTCCTTAACTTATTGGCTTTTATGTTCTTTTTGATTGACTCTGGATATGATTAATCCCCACCCCCCAGTTCGCCCTTAATAAAAAGTGAGACTTTACTTGACGCTCCACGCCTTTTTTCAACCCTCTTGTTTTGCCTGCCACGCTTGGACCTTCAAGAATCCTTGCGTTCTCCTTGGACAAGCTGAAAGAGACACGTACAGATACAGCAAGCAAGGGAAAGCACCGAGAGGGTCTGTCTTCGTGCAGCCACCAGCAAGAACCTTCCTCGTCGCCTAGTCGTGACATTGGCTTCAAATAATCACCCGAGATCAGGAAGGAGTGCTTAACAACGCAGCAGGTGACCGTTAAACACCACCCCCACCCCCGGAGATTGATACTGCAAGCTGTGGGGTGGGGGGACTATAATAACTAGAATTCCAGTGTTTTCAGTCCTGGCTGAAAAGAAGCAAAGCTCTGGAAGGAAGAGGAAAGGATACGGTCAACCTGACAAAGTTAGATGAGGCAACCAAGTGCTGGGCCATTAATCATTGTTTCTTGGCCAGCCTAAATCCTGGGAAAAGATCCTGGCTTGTCTACTGCACATTCTCTATTCACTCAAGGAAGAAATCTGGAGAGAGGGGGGATAAGAGAGGTAGACAGTGCAAGCTTCCCTGTGTGCACATTTCAACCTCAAAAAGACTTTACTTGTGGGCCAAGTTGCACCCCTTGCTGTGGTTATGTGGTGGGCATTTTGTTCTCTATAGGTAGGACTGCGACAAAATTCATTCCATTCCACGCAGTCCATTAAAGATGTGGGATGGCATCAAGGTTTAATCGCTATTGCATTGTGGAAGCAACACTGGCATCAATGAAAAGCTGTATCTCATGTTTCTAATCCTCTTAGCCAATCAGATCTCTTTAACAAATAATGGGCTTGGAGACGAAGGAATGATGGAAGGATGTTTACGAACAAGTCCTATGTGAGGTACAAAGAAGCCAGCACATATTGATTGACTGATCCTGACTCTGTCTCCCTGAGGTCCCCTTGGCATCAGTGGCAAGAAGTAATGAAGGATTCAGCACCTTGTTGAGAACACTTTGAAGTGTCAATGAAACACAATTGTGGGAACTCTGACTTTAGACACAGATTCAAAGACATTTGAGGATGCGTCACAAAAATAATATATAAGGAGCAATGAGTATCATACTGGTACTGTTGACCACATGATCTTATCATGTAAGGAGTAAGTTTCCAATTATGTGAACAGGCTTAGCTTAATTGTCATGAATTAACTATGTGTTTTGAGTTGTATTTTAAATGCCATCAGAGTTTTAGATAATAATTGTAATTGCTCCAGCACAATGCATACCTATTGCACTCGATCTGCTGAGACTTGAATATTTTAGCACGTGTTAGAAATACTTGCCTCTTAGATCTGAAGAGAGAGAGAAAGATGCAAAATAAATGTGCTTTGAGAAACACGTCTCCAAGACGGGGCCATTTGTCTATGCAACTTGATGTCACTTTCATACTTTGGTGATCCTATTATCAGGTGTCTGTACAGCTTGGTTGGCAAGCTCATTTTTCAAAGGTGCAAATAGAAAACAAAAGATATTTACCTCATTTGCTGCCTAACTCTAAACAGGCTTACTTAGAACTTGAGTCCAGCTGATTTCGGTTATGTTTCCTAATAAGTGTGCTTGGATTTGCTGCCTTGAAAGCTGGGGTTAGATAAATGATGTGGGCCTATCAAAGCTGGTTAGGCATGGTACCTAGATGAAACCTAGGAGCATCAGCAGAAGTTTCCTGCTCTTCGCCTGATCTCCACAAAATGCTGCTCCAATAAGACAGGGGACCCTGAGGGATGGCTTGTGGGGTGTCTGCAGGAAATGGCCAGTTTAGTAAGCTTCTGAACCATAGGCTTTATATTTCTAAATTCTGGTTGCAGGAGAACTGTTGCTTTCATGCTTAGGGTGCATGCTACCCAGAGGCATTTCAGAGCAGGCTTCATAGCAGAACCCATGTGTCTTGTCTGCAAAGGTTCCAGGTTGAATTCTTGACTTGGAGCCAGTGTTCCCTCTAAGCTGTGCAAGTGAGCAGCCACTCATTAACACAGGAAGCCCTGCTCAGCAGCAACCTGGAGCTGCACAGGGTCTTGTACTGCCTATTGCCCATTTTAAAGTTACAGCAGTTATATCCTGCTCAGGATGTGAACTGCTCCGCTCAGTGGGGGGGGGGGGGGGGTTTAGAGGGAACATTGCTTGGAGCCAGTGTGGTATAGTGGGTAAAGTGTCAGACTAGGATGTGGGAGATCCATATTCAAATCCCCACTCTGCCATGAAAGCTTCCTGGATGATTTTGGGCCAGACACACAATCTTGGTCTAACCTACCTCCTAGAATTGTGAGAATAAAATGGAGCAGAATGATATAAGCCACTCTTGAGTTCCCATTAGGGAGAAAGCTGTACAAATAAATAAATTGATTTCTCTGATTGTCAGATTTCAAGTAGCAGGGAAAGATCAAGTGCCTCGAGATCTTCAAGAGCCACTGCCAGTCAAAGTAGACAACACTGAGCAAGGGAAATTAGTCATCTGACTCGTTATAAGGCTGTCTCACATATATGCTTATCATGTTGAATGCTGTTGTGAACTGAATGCTAGGTCAGATAGGTACTTGGTCTGTTACAGCAGGCTACCTCTTATGTTTTCAAAAAATATGATATTATGAAACTCTAGCCAATTCTGTCAAAATTCTGACTCAGGATTGAGCAAAAAAGCCATATTTAGACAAGAAGAATATGCCTTCTAAGAGAAGCAGCTTGATGTCAAACTGCATCAGTCTATCCTGCCTGCTTGGAACATGATATGCTTGAAGGGCAAAAGGTAGAGTGTTGAGATCTTGAATAGTAGTCTGGTGTGAAGAGCTAGGGAGATTCCCCATAATTTCAATCTGTAGCACAAGATACAGAACAAATAGTGAGATGACTGCAAATTACTTCCTTGTCTTATTAGCATCCTATTGTGACCCAAATCCTATTTACAGATAATGAAACTGAAGCTCAAATACTTTGGCCACCAAATGAGAAGGGAGCCCTCACTGGAGAAGACCCTGATGCTGGGAAAGATTGAAGGTCAAAGAAGACGGGGATGGCAAAGGATGAAATGGTTAGACAGTGTCATAGATGCAATGAACATGAAGTTGAGCAAACTTCAGAGGACGGCGGAAGACCGGAAGGCCTGCCGTGATCTGGTCCATGGGGTCGCGAAGAGTCGGACTCGACTGTGCGACTGAACAACAACATGGATTCTCAGTCAGGTTCAAAGAAAATGTGGTTCAGCACTATGAGCTGAAGTTACTTAACTGCCATAAATTCCTGGGAATAGTGTTGGTCAAAATAATTTCTTTTTGTAAAAAAAAACACCATGTAAACATTTTTAGGTTTCCTTGGATAACCAAAATGATATGAAACAGTATGAGCTTGAAAGTCTGCATACTTTGTGTCATTTTGCTTGCTTTTAATTTTATTTTTTTGATTTAACTGGATTTATTCTGTTTGATAAACTGACCTGTGCAATCATGATAATTACAAAGCATGCAAAGTATTTTATGCTTCCAGAGAAAAGCAAAGGTCATTGCCCTTCCCATCCTTACAAACTGACCCCAGGCATGTTTACGCATAAGAAAGTTCCGTTATGATCTATGGACCTTACAAGTGTGCATTGGGCTGCAGTGTAGGACCAGAGCCCTTTGCGTACTTGGGAAAGATCTCAGGAGACTTGAGTAAAACATTTTGTTTTTATTTAAAATATTGCTATACCATTTTTTCTAGCACTCTCAACAACCTACAAAGCATATTTAAAAATCACACCATATATTAAAATAACTAATGATTTAAATTAGCAAGAACAGTGGACGTTTTAAAACCCAAAGTCTATAACAGCAATTTAAATCTTCAAAAACAGCATGAGGTGACCAAACATGATTGGGATCCTGCTGTTTGTGGAGCTACTGATTAATATCTGGTATCAGGTTGGCCCCCTTTTATGTCACTAATCCAAAAGATAGTAAAATGCCGGGGTTCTTTCCTCTCAGAAGTCTTTACAAATACATATAAGTCATTGGTGCTGCCTAAAAATAATGTGAAGAGAGTGATCCGCAAACTGCTTGAACTGCTTTACTTGCCATGTCAGCAGAATGTCACTGCAGCCTTCCATGTTCCAATGCAGAAACTAGTTAATTTGGAAAAACTGAGATCCAGCTGATGGGCTACATCATCCTAGAAACTGCAATCCTAAATACACTTGCTCTGGATTGAATCTCAAATAGGTCAATGGGATTTATGTTTGAGAGCATGCACTAAGGACTGCACTACTAATTACTGCAATATGGATATGTACTGCAAGGTGGATAAAGTCTTGTTGCTCCGCCGTGACCTCCCCGCCACAGTTGAAACAGTAAGGGAACTTGAGGCCCCTTGCATGTTCGCATCAGGTTTGGATAATTTCGACCCACTCAGCCTTGAGGAAGTTGACAGATTGCTCGTGACTGTATGCCCAACCATGTGCGACCTTGATCCGTGCCCTTCCTGGTTCATTAAAGCGGGCCACAAGGGGTTTCGAGGTGCCCTCAGGGAGATTATCAACAAGTCCCTCTCTGAGGGACAGTTCCCGGGGGCACTCAAGGATGTGATGGTCCACCCTCTCTTGAAAAAACCGTCTCTGGATCCGGCCGAATTGGCTAACTATCATCCGGTTTTCAATTTGCCCTATTTGGGCAAATTAATTGAGAGGGCGGTGGCAGCACAGCTCCAGGGCTTTCTGGATGATGCTTCCGTGTTAGATCCCTTCCAGTCCAGCTTTCGCCCTGGACATGGGACAGAGACAGCATTGGTCGCTCTTACTGACAACCTCCAGACACTTGGATCGAGGCAGTTCGGCGGCGCTGCTGCTGCTTGACCTGTCGGCTGCATTCGACATGGTTGATCATCAATTGCTCGCCCGCCGCCTCGCCAACGTGGGGATACAGGGACTTGCCTTACAGTGGCTTGTCTCTTTTCTTCAGGGTTGGGGACAAAGGGTGGCACTAGGGGAACAGCAGTTCAGGAGATGCCCACTTGAGTGTGGGGTGCCTCTGGGCACTGTGCATTCCCCGATGTGGTTTAACATCTATATGCGCCCCCTTGCCCAAGTGGCTAGGAGGTTTGGGTTGGGTTGTCATCAGTACGCTGATGACACCCAGCTCTACCTGATGTTGGGCGGCCATTCGGACTCCAGACCGGAAGATCTGGACCAGGCGTTGCAGGCCATGGCTGATTGGCTCAGGCTGAGCCGGTTGAAACTGAATCCGGTGAAGACAGAGGTCCCATGCCTGAGTCGTGGAGGTAGGGGGTTGGGACTCCCACTCCTGACCTTCGATAGTGCCAGCATCGGAGGTTAGGAGCTTGGGAGTGCGCCTGGATCCCTTTCTGACGATGGAGGCCCAGGTAGCGGCCACTGCAAAATCGGCCTTTTACCATCTTCGACTGGTTCGGCAGTTGGTTCCCCTCCTCGACTGCTGCGACCTGGTTACGGTGATCCATGTGACGATCACCTCGAGATTGGATTACTGTAACACTCTCTACATGGGGCTGCCCTTGTCCCAAATCCGGAAGCTGAAGATGGTGCAGAATGCCGCGGCCAGGCTGTTGATGGGCCTCCCACGTCGGGAGCACATCCAACCTGTGCTTAGGCTGCTGCACTGGCTGCCAGTTGCTTACCGGATTCACTTCAAGGTGCTGGTGCTTACCTTTAAAGTCCTACATGGCCAGGGTCTGGCTTACCCAAGGCCTTTCTATTTGTGCCTTTCCCCATTTGTGCCCCAGAGAGCTCTATGGTCTGGGGCCCAACAATGTCTATCTATCCCGGGTCCCAAGGAGGCGAAACATTCTGTTACCAGGGCCAGGGCATTTTCGGTGGCGGCTCCTTACTGGTGGAACAAGCTCCCAGATGAGATAAGGGCCCTGCGGGACCTCTCACAGGTCCGCAGGGCCTGCAAGACAGAGCTCTTCCACCAGGCTTTCAAATAGGAGCCGCCACCACAGTTACCATCAAGCCAGAATATCGGACTGGCCCACTCTGAGCCTCACCGGCGACCATCTGGACCGTGGGACTGATTTTAAGAATCAAAGACAGAAGGAATGCAGACACAAGCTATTCATCTTAAGGTTACTCTGATGTAGCGAGCATTTTATTGTTAATATTGTTTTTAAGGGATTTTAATATTTTTATTGTTTTATTTGTATTGGCCTGTTGGCTGTCTTCTGTAAGCCGCCCAGAGCCTGTTTACAGGGTGGGTGGGGTATAAATGTAAATATAAATAAATAAAATAAAAAATATCCTGTGTGTTCCAATGTTCAGCTAAAGCAAACCAGTGTGGCGTAGTGGTTAGAATGTTCACAGGGGTGGAAAATGGTCAGTAAAATCAGTAAAAGTCCGTTTTTTCATCTTGGTCAGTAATTTTTCAGTTTTTTGAAAAAATGGTAAGTTAAGTAAGTATTTCTTTGATTTTTGTGAATGCAGTTTGTGTTTTTCCATTTTCATTACTGCATTTTTGGGGAAACATGATGACTTCCCAGTGAGAAGACAGATTGTTTTAAGTTTAGTTATGAAGTACTTTAAGTACTTTGTTCCTAAGAGAGTGATTTAGTGAAATCTTCCACTAAGTATAGAAACATAATTAACCTCTTAAAACATGAGACAATGAAAGTAGAGGTGATGGCTATTGTAGGATTCAACATGGCACAGTTCATGCTAGAGGGAGTTGAGAAAGCAATGGAAGAAGAGGACAAAGGAAAAATGCTTGTGGATACCGTGTAGAAAACTGTTGAGAAACAAAAGAGTTCGTGAATAACTTTATTTATTTAATTATTCAATTTATACCCTGTCCTCCATGCCAGAGAGGGCTCAGGGTGGCTTACAAAGGGATTAAACATATAGGTAACAAATTATATACAATCTTAAATAATAAAACTCTACATTATCTCTTTTTTTGGCCCCCCGAAGGGGAATTTTTTATTTTTTTGCATTTTCTACACACTACAATTGTGGGATGGGGGAAGGTATAATAATACCCTAACTCTAATACTATGGGTGATGGGTAAAGGAGCTCTATCTACTTGATAGGGAAAGGAAAACTACCATTCTAATCTATTCCATCTACTGGATTTTGGGAAAGGAAGTCTAATACATGTCACGATCTGAATAGTTGAAAAAATGCTTTTTAACATAATATTACAAGTTATACAAAGATTTGGTTCAATTATGATAGTACACATTTAATAGCTTAACACAATTACTGCCTTTAGTACTATTGTCTTAGTTCTAGAGTCCTTGCACTTCTTCGTTTTCAGGAGTTTGGGAGCAGCCTCTCCTTTCTCCGATTCCGATGATTCTGATGATGTGGAATTTTGGCTTGTTGAATCCTGTGAGTAGGATGATTCTTCCTCTTCTTCCTCTTCTTCCTCTTCTTCCTCTTCTTCCTCTTCTTCCTCTTCTTCCTCTTCTTCCTCTTCTTCCTCTTCTTCCTCTTCTTCCTCTTCTTCCTCTTCTTCCTCTTCTTCCTCTTCTTCCTCTTCTTCCTCTTCTTCCTCTTCTTCCTCTTCTTCTTCCTCCTCTTCCTCTTCCTCTTCCTCCTCCTCCTCCCCTCATCTGGTTTTAAATTCTTTTCCTTCTACTTCTTTTTTATATTAAACATTTGATCCATAAATCTTTCCGCTTTAAAACTCTACTTTATCGTAAAGTGCTAGTAAGTGATCAGGTACTTATAACAATGCTTACAGAAGGCGGAACCAATACTAGTGTTGTAATCATATGATCTATATGATGGCTGCCAAGAGTCAGCTGAGCCAATCCTCCACAAGCTCATCTAAAGAGCTGCCAGGGGGCATCAGATCCCACAGGGCCATTTGAAGCCACATAGGGTCCATTTGGCTCCGCAGACGAGCTGACATCTGCTCGCCGCCCAAACAGGGTCGGGGTGAAACATTCATATGGGCCTTTAGGGCATGATGGTCTGACCATGGCACTGCTGAGGCAGTGACCCGGTCCACTGTGACCCCTGCCACGAAGATCAGATCGAGCCTGGTAAGTGGGAGTTTACATATTGGGAGAGTCCCAGCGCCACCACGGATGACACTAGGTCCATCGCCTGAGTGGAGGCCACATCATCCGCATGGACATTGAAATCATGCAGGATAATCAGTCTAGGGTGTTCCAGTGCCCAGCCTGACACGCCCTCCACCAGGGATGGCCGGCTGCTGGCCGGTTCTTTTTTCATCAAAAAACCAAAGAGAAAGTACAAGCAAAGGTGTGCAATCCTTTTATCTGGGTCACATCTAACCATGGGGCTGGCTATGGGGATGATGGAGGCCAGATAATAATCATTGTTAATGTAGTCCTAGTTTTAAATTTAAAACACTAGCTTATCAGTAGGCTGACATTAAATTGTACAGTAATTTGTCAGTTTTTTTGTCAGTATTTGGTCAGTTTTTTTAAAAAAAAAAATTGGTCAGTAAAATCAGTATTTTTACCCTCTTACTAGTTTGCACCCCTGTGTTCACCTGGGGCTGGGCAAAGTGGGGTTCAACTCCTCATCCCATCCTTAAGCTTATGGTGGTCTTGATCTAGCCACTGTCTCTCAGTCTAGCCTGTCTCATTGGGTTGCTAAGAGGATAAGATAGGAAGGGGATAACCTCTTTGATAAACTATTGTTTTTGGACCTGGTCTCTGCAATCATAATAATTACAGAGCATTCTGAGTCCCCCCTCCTGTTTCAGGAGTGGGATCAGATTTATGTTGGTCTTGATCTAGCCACTGTCTCTCAGTCTAGCCTGTCTCATTGGGTTGCTAAGAGGATAAGATAGGAAGGGGATAACCTCTTTGATAAACTATTGTTTTTGGACCTGGTCTCTGCAATCATAATAATTACAGAGCATTCTGAGTCCCCCCTCCTGTTTCAGGAGTGGGATCAGAGAGCCTCTAATCCTTTTAAGTTAAAGTCAAAGCCTTGGTTTGATAAAGATTGCTTGGAGGCAAAAAGGGTACTCTCTCAAGCCTATGCAAACTATATTGGCCATCATGTTGGGAAAGAGCTTAGTGCCTACCTTGCCTTACTAGAAAAGAAACGAGTCTATAAAAACTTAATTAATAGGAAAAAGAAGGAATATGCTAGGGAAGCATGGAGGGCTCTAATTCAAGCTGCCAAAGAAAGAACTCTGCTTTATTTTGGAGGATGGTCTCCAGTCAAAGGGGAAATAGTTCTTTAATAAGGGAAATCCATATTTCATCTGAAACTTGGATTCTATATTTTCGGAATATGTATTACGATAATTCCCCCCAATTGTCTACGCCTTTTGTTTTTAGCGACCTGCCAAGCTGGCCCTCGGTTTCTCCTAAAGAGATTTCATCATTGATAGGCCAACTCAAAAGAGGTAAGGCCCCCGGCCTGGATGGAATCTCTTCTGAATTTTTAAAGGAAAACATAAATTGGTGGGCCCCCTTTCTAGCGCACTTATTTACCTATATTGATACAACAGGGAAGGTCCCAAAAGAATGGGGGGTGGCCGCGGTTGTTCCTTTCTATAAAAAAGGTAACCGAAAAGATCCTGCAAACTATAGGCCTATTAGTCTTCTAAGTGTTATAAGTAAATTATATGCTAAACACCTTCTAGAAAAACTTACACTTTGGTTGGAGCAGGATGATATAATAATTCAGGAACAAGCAGGGTTTAGGCAGGGCAGATCGACTACGGACCATTGTCTTCTACTTAGGCATCTTATAGAAAAATATGTTCGCAAGGGCCCCCCGTCTTTATATGCAGCCTTTATCGATCTCAAAGCGGCCTTTGACTCTATTTCTCGACCTGTACTATGGAGTAAACTTGAAGCCTCCACAATAGATAGAAGACTTCTAGCTCTCATCCGTGCTTTACATGAACACACCTCCCTGAGGGTTAGATGTACCGGGTTGGGCCACCTGACAGATAAAATCTCTACCCACAAGGGAGTTAGGCAGGGGTGTATGTTGGCACCAGCTCTCTTCAACTTCTACATTAATGATGTTGCTGGATATCTTAATGGCACAGATCTCCATCCACCCAAATTGGCCCAGCGTCCTATCCCTATACTTTTATATGCTGACGACGCTGTTATTCTTTCTAGAACCTCAATTGGCCTGAGAAGGGCATTGAATAGATTTGCCAGTTATTGTAGTGATCAGAAATTGATTATTAACTATCAGAAGACGAAGGTGATGGCCTTTGGCAGGAGACCTAAGTTAAGAAAGTGGAGTATAAATGATCAGAATCTTGAACAGGTAACCAACTTTCGTTACCTTGGTATGGTTATCCAAGCCTCGGGCTCTAAGTTCGCTCAAAGTCAGGCAGCAGCATGTACGGGTGATAAATCCGCCCAAGGTATTCTCAAGTTCTACCGTTCTACAGGGGGCTATTTTGTGCCAGCAGCACTGAAACTCTTTAAGGCTAAAACATTAGCCCAGATGCTCTATGGGACGCTACTGGGAGCGACATCTTCTTGCTATGCCCCACTAGAGCTGGTTCAATCGAAATTTTTGAGATCAGTGCTCCAAGTCCCAAGGTGTGTTACAAATGCAATGGTACGGCTAGAGACTGGCATGATGAAAGTTGAAGCCAAGATCACCTTGCACTCTATTTTTCTTTGGTTAAAGATAAACCTAAATCCATGTGGCCTTGTGCCCTTAATCCTGACTGACGATTACCAATCTAAATGGCTGACCCATACTATTCGGAAAATTACACTACTAGGGTTTTCACCCAAAGAGCTTTTGGAAAGGGGGGATGCTCAAGCTAAGCTAGTGGTCAGGCAGAGGATTGAAGATATTGAACGCCAACTGGACGTACAGGCGACCCCTGCCTTTTTAGCGCCTTACAGTAGTAAATATATTGTTGCTCAAGCCCCTTACTTATCCATTCTGGAGTCAAATAAACTTAGGAGGGCGTATACGCTGGCTAGATGCTCTGCTTTACCTTCTGCAGTTCTCGAGGGTAAATTCAAGAAAACTCCCCGAAATGAGAGGCTATGCATGTGTGCGTCTGGGGAGATAGAATCCCAGGAACATGTCTTCCTGAGATGCCCATTATATAATGAAGCTCGCACAAAATGTCTTGGTCCCCTCTTGATTGGCTCCTCTGATCAGGATAAGATAGAGAAATTACTTTCAAACCCTGACCATACACTGATACACCAGATAGCGAAATTCTGTTTTCTGGTTGTAAAAGCTCATCAGTGTTCAGGTAGCCACTTGGGTTAGATTCCCTCCCAAATAACTGGGGTTTTTTTTAATTCTCGTTCTTTTATCTTTTTAAGACTAAATTCTGTCCTTTTTACATTGTATTGTTGGTTTTAGATTTTAAAATGCTTGTATAATTTTACATAAATAGATTCACCATCTGGATATTTTAGACATTGAAATCCAGACATTGCAAAATTTTGCTCCTTGGTCGTAAAAGCTCATCAGTGTTCTGGTTGTCACTTGGGATAGGACTGTTTGATTTTAAACCTTATTGCCTTTTTTGTCATTCTATTTTACTCTTTTTAAATGTGTTCCATTGCAGCGTATTCCTAAGTCTGGTTTTAGTGATCAAAATGACTACATAATGTTGTTCCTTAGTAACCCTGTAGTTTTTAAGGTAGTTTTACCATTTGGTTATTGTAAGTTACTTCTATGGTTTTTTATAATTGCTGGCTATGCGTTGTAACAATAAAATTCATTCATTCAGAGCATTCTGAGTATTTTATACTTCCAGAGAAAAGCAAAGGTCAAAGGAGAACCAGCCACCCCAAGCTCCTTAATTGTTATTTTATTAACTTCACTGATACCCCATCTTTTTTCTCAGTGGTGCTTACGGCATTCTTCTCTGCTCCATTTTATCCTCACAATGACCCTTTGCAGTAGATTATGCTGAGAATGTGTGACTGGCCCAAGGTCACCCTGCAAGCTTCCATGGCAAAGTGTGGATTCAAACAGGAATCTGCTAGATCCTAGTCTGACACTTTAACTACTGTACTACATTGGCTCATGAGTTCCTTGTAGGTAGAGGGAGATTTAAACAAAAATATAGTGGACAGCTCTGAAACTAATTGACTCTATCAACAGGTGTCATATGGAGCCTGTGGAATTCTTGAACTACAACTAAATTTCCAGATTGAACAATGACAGGTACTCTACACAAAGAATTCCATTTTAAGAATGTACTTGATACTGCCTCAATTCTTATACATCTGCTGTTTTGGGCATATTTCTGTGTAGAAGATTTCTTTCAAAAAGCTGGTGTGAACTTGCTAGCTGCACAAGAGCTCCTATATGAGGGACCTACAGTTAATCATTTCATATCTTTGCTGTTTATTGTCTGCCAATAAAGGTATTTGACTTGATCTTTGCTGTTTTTTGTGGGCGGGTTTGCAGTTTCTAGATCTGTGGCATGTTTTATTGTAGACAATCATTGTATACTTTATTACTTAACTATCTTATTGAATATCTTATTGATATTGAAGGAAGTCTCTTACCATGCTGGGTAGAATCATAGAGCCATAGAGTTGGAAGGGACCTCCAGGGTCATCTAGTCCAACCTCCTGCACAATGCAGGAAATTCACAAATACCCCCCACACGCCTAGTGACCACTGTTCCATGCCCAGAAGATGACAAAAAGCCTCCAGGATCTCCAGCCGAAGTGGCCTGGAGAAAAATTGCTTCATGATAGTAGGATGGACTGATATTGCCCCTCTCCCATGTTATTGAGTATATAACAGATATCCTAGGAAAAGGACACTTTGATCTTTCATTTCACAGCAGGCTTCTGAAGCACTCAGAAGTGAGATCTCTTTCTTGCTTCCAGGATATTTGAACCCTGTTATGAAGTGAAAGAGTGGCACCCCCCCCCCCAATCAGTGTCCTGTGCTCCAGAGAATTTGGGAGTGGTACTCAGCAAAAAGTGAGAGGTCCCTAATACCTCAGAGAAAGGATGAGGTCAGTGGCAACCACACATAATGACTGGGAGGTTAAAAATGCAGACCTCTCATTGAGGAACCAGAGCATTTGGACAGTGCTGTCCCTCACTTTTAGGATTAGGTTATATTGTAGTGGAGAGCCAATACAGCCACCCATGCAATGGCAACTATTCAGTGGTCTCCAATTGGCTATCATCTGGCACTGAGCAACTGCTCCTGAGGTGTCATTGGACATCTTTCCACTGTGCCAGCTCTGAAAATGCTGAACATCATTCAGTAAGATATTAGGGTTTCCTAGGCCAACAGCTGTCACCTGTTGGTTTGGTATGCTGAAGAATTCTGGTAGTAGAGAAAGTTATCCTTATTCTCCGTCCCATCTGTGATTATTTCAATAACCTCCAGAGTTGTGTTCAGATGGGGCTCTGTCTTTGCCAATGCTTTGGGGATCACAGCCTTAATTGTGTATTTCATGAAAACATTTTCTGTTTGTTCATTTCCATTTAAGCAAGTCAACACCACATCTTCTGGGATCAACACAGCAGTAGTTGTTGTGTAATAGTGTGTATAATTTTAATTCCGTATATCCACGTCCACCCCCTAAGCATCTGGTGTTTATTTTCTTTCCCTGTGAATTCAAGTTAGAGCATCAGTCTTAACTGATTTTCTCACTTTGATGGCTTTAGAATGATGGTTAAATATTGCTTCAAAATGACTTTGGTACTTGCTTCAGTTTTGTAATATAAGTGACTTATTAAAAAGAAAAAGGAAGAACTTATAACTTCCTTTTGCCTCTGGCAGGCTCCATGTGTACTATATAGAATTAAGACTGTGAAAGAAGTATAACAGACTGTAACACAATAATTCATACACTGTACGTGGAAGAAAGGTCATATCTAGTTGGAGAAGGAAAAACAATCAGAATGGTGAAAAAAGCTGTGTACTGAGAAAGCAAAAATATAGTTTTGTTTGTTTCTGTGGATAGTACAATGCTATATGCTTTATCTTTGTCACTGTCTGTCGTAATTAAGAAGGCAGAGACACAAGCATCATAAGAAACATTTTAATGGCATTTAACATGCTGTTTCAAATCTCTTCCCAGATGACTTGTTTGTTCACGTAAAGATCAGAACAGAAATAATATGAAGAAAGATAGGAGAGATGGATACAAGTGCTTAAAGAAGTGGCTGGATTGCTCATGAGCAAATAGACCTACCTGTTCCAGCTTGCTAGTTAAATGGAGCATGTCCAAAGGTGGTGCGAAAACCTGACGAGTACTTGTCAGTTAGGAAGGTGGGATATACACTGTCCAAATAAAAGTGGCCCCCAAACAAGAAATCTACTCTGTCGAGTTCGGAGCTGATTATCCTTCTTTACAACCAGAAAAAGACCGTTCAGTTGCAGATGCTGTTCCTTGTTAGTTCCTTGGGTTCAGCAACTGTTGTTGAGTCAGAAAGTCCTGGGTCAAGGCTTACATCTCTTGGCAGTGGGTTCTATCTTCTCTTCCATTATTTACAATTAAAGTGAAGTGGACTCTTACACCTGCAGCATTTCTCTTCCACTGTCAACCACAAAGATAAGTTTGGGGTTCCACTGATTTACTGAACTCCTTCTATGTGATTGGGCTTGAATGTCCCCATACGTCTATGCATATAGTAATTCTGCATGAACTGCAACAGCTTCTCTTTCTTTCTTTCTTTCTTTCTTTCTTTCTTTCTTTCTTTCTTTCTTTCTTTCTTTCTTTCTTTCTTTCTTTCTTTCTACTGAATTTATACGAATAGCTGCAATCCCATGTAAACATGTCTGGCTTTTTTTTTTTTTAAGTTCAGTCAGGACTATGTTCACAGGGATACTAAAGACAAACAATAATTGCATGTGGTTTATTTTTAACCTATATGGGTTTTTTTTTAGATAAGGTGAATTGTTTGGAATTTACAGTCTTGGAGAAGGTAAAAGCTGTACATAGAGATAGACATATAGGCTGGACTTCAGGAAAGCAAATTTTGACAAACTTAAAAGTTATGCTGGGTAGAATCCCATGGTCAGAAATACTTAAGGAGGAGGGAGTTCAAGACAGATGGGAGTTCTTAAAAGTGAAATACTGAAGGCACAATCACAAACCATTCTTATGAGAAGGAAAAATGGTAGGAGGCTAAAGAAGCTAAGGTGGCTCCATAAACAGCTTTCTAAAGACTTGAGAAATAAAAAAGACTAATTTAGAAAGTGGAAGAAGAAGAAAAGAGAAGAAGAAGAGATTGAATTTATACCCCATCCTTTACTCGGAGTCTCAGAGCGGCTTACAAACTCCTTTCCCTTCCCCTCCATCCAACAGACACCCTGTGAGGTAGATGGGGCTGAGAGAGCTCTGGCAGAAACTGCTCTTTTAAAGAACACCTCTGACAGAACTATGGCTTGCTCAAGGTCATCCAACAGCTGTGAGTGGAGGAGTGGGGAATTAAACCCGGTTAAGAACATAAGAACATAAGAGAAGCCAATGTTGGATCAGGCCAATGGCCCATCTAGTCCAACACTCTGTCACACAGTGGCCAAAAATACCAGGTGCCATCAGGAGGTCCAGCAGTGGGGCCAGGACACTAGAAGCCCTCCCACTGTTGCCTCCCCAACACCAAGAATACACTGCATCACTTGCCCTAGACTGAGAGTTCCTATCTATACCTTGTGGCTAATAGCCACTGATGGACCTCTGCTCCATATGTTTATCCAGTTCCCTCTTGAACCAATCCATACTTGTAGCCACCACCATCTCCTGTGGCAGTGAATTCCATGTGTTAATCACTCTTTGTGTGAAGAAGTGCTTCCTTTTATCTGCTCTAACCCGACTGCTCAGCAATTTCATTGAGTGCCCACAAGTTCTTATATTGTGAGAAAGTTTATGCTCCCATATTAGAGTACGCGCATTTAACCACCACACCAAACTGGCTTATAAGGAGGGCCTTATAACCAAGGATGAATATAAACAAATAACCAGTGCGTGTAGAGAGCGAGTTAGGAAAGCTAAAGCTCAGTATGCGCTTAGGCTAGCTAGAGACACTAAAAACAACAAAAAAGGGTTCTTATGTTCAAAGTAAAAAAAAAAAAGAGCAAGGACATGGTAGGGTCATTGTGGGGACAGGAAAGTGAAATTGTAGCAGGTGATGAAGAGATGGCAGAACTGCTCAATTCCTACTTTTCCTCAGTCTTCTCTTGCAAGGGAAACAATGCTCAGTATGGCAAAAACAGAACACATGGAAGGAAGGAAGTTGCAGCCTAGGATCAACATAGAGGTAGTACATAAACACCTAGTTTCTTTAAATGAAACTAAGTCCTCGGGGTCAGATGAGCTGCATCCAAGGGTACTAAAAGAGCTCATGGATGTAATTTCTGAGCCTCTGTCCATTATTTTTCAGAATTCTTGGAGAATAAGTGAGGTGCCAGAAGACTGGAGGTGGGGAAATGTTGCCTCAATCTTCAAGAAGGGGAAAAGGGAAGATCCGGGTAACTACTGACTTGTCAGCTTGACATCTATACATAGGAAGGTTTTAGAACAAATAATCAAACAGACAGTCCTTGAGCATTTAGAAAGGACAGCTGTAATTACTAAGAGCCAGCATAGGTTTCTCAAGAACAAGTCATGTCAGACTAACATCTCTTTTTTTGAGAAAGTTACTACTTGCTGGATCAGGGAATGCTGTAGACATAGTTTATCTTGATTTCAGCAAGGCTTTTGATAAGGTTCCACATAATATTCTTGTTGACAAATTGGTAAAATGTAGTTTGGAACCTATGACTGTTAGGTGGATCTGTAACTGGTTGACAGATTGCACCCAAAGAGTGCTTGTGAATGGTTCCTCATCTTCTTGGAAAGGATTGACAAGTGGAGTGCCTCAAGGATCTGTCCTGGGACCTGTTTTGTTCAACATCTTTATCAATTATTACAATTACAATTACATACCTTTATTGACATAACAGAACTACAGAACCACTTTACATCCAGGGCGCAAGTAAAGAACTAAAAATCAATAGGTCTTACCATACAGAATTGTCTTAGATTTTAGTACTTCAGCTAAATAATTAGCCACAATTTCAGTAACATCTGGAGTGCTCAGGAGAAAAAGACATTTACGTTCATTAGTCAGATGTCTTTTTGACTGTAATACACTGAAGAGTATTTTTTTTCCAAATAGACTCGTTAAAAAAAGAATCTAAAATTATGTGGTTAATTGAGTCCAAGGATTTTAGACCACAGGGGCAAATTTGATCCTGAAGTGGAGAGTGTCGGTAACAACCGAGAAGCATCACAGAAGGGAACGCATTCAATCTAACCAGGGAGAAGGCTCTACGTTGATGAGGATCTTCAAGGTTATAAAAATAGTGAGCCATCCTAGCAGGCTGACTGTCAAGACCCAACATAGCAGGAGAGCAGACATAAGGTTGTGCGGGACAAAGTTTATGCCATTCAATATCGACAAGTCTTTGTCTGATAATCCCAAGAATATTCAGTTCATCAGACAAAGCAAGATCATCGAGGTCAATCCCTATTTGTTTAATTTTATTTATAATTGTAGAGTTCTAGATTGCATTATTCAGATCATTTTCTAGATGGTTCAGTAAGGATCCTGAGTCAATTCTAAAAAGAATTTTGAGCCAGTAATGGATCACATGGATCCAAACCTTCATTTCAATCAGATTTTGACCAGTTTCTAAACAGATGGTAAAATAGGGCACACATTTAGGGATACCCATAATTTGTCTAAGAAACACTCCCTGTAAATTCTCCATATCTTGATTAAAAGCATTAAACTAGATAGGGATGCCATATAAAACCTGAGTAAGCAATTTCGAATTAAATATTCTAACAGCAGCTGGAACATATTGGTTTCCCCTGGAAAAATAAAAGCACTTATTTTGAGCTATAGAAACTCTAGCCCGATTTATAACCTTATTTCGACGTACAGCCCAATTAAGATTGCAATTATAAGTAAGGTCCAAATACTTAATAGACTTAACTTGTTCAATTTCAGAATTTCCTATATGTCATTTATAGCAACACCATTTTTTGGGATATATAGTCACCTTAGATTTGTTATAATTAATATAGAGAGAATTTATTTGACAATTGGTGTTAAAAGAGACTAAATATCTTTGAAGACCAACTTTGGTTTGGGAAAGAAAGCATGTGTCATCCTCATAAAAGAGAAGAGGGGATAAATCAGAAATGAAAAGATTAAAAAGATGGGGGGACAAAACACAACCTTTTTTGACACCTTTCTGTATTTCACTTGGCACATAATAGCTGTATGAAGTTATTTTAATAGGAATAATAAATGTGGATCAATTCCTAATTTTGGCAGCTTGATCCACAATCTCTCTCTAAAGATCTCTCTCTAGAGATTGTATCAAAAGCACTTTTAAGATCAATAAATGCCACAAAAAGTTTCTTACTTCCTGTAACGATTTCATGTTTTGTGTGTGTGTGACTTTAAAAGTTTGGTTTGCATGGCTGTGATTTTCTAGAGTGCTGGACTCAAGCAAGTGATATGATTGGTGAGTGACAGAGAGAGGGAGGGGTTTTGGAATGGATGCTGTGTGGATGAACCAATATGTCAGTCAAGAGTGGCAGTTGAAGGGTGTCTGTTAGAGAGATATGTCTGTTGGAAAAGGAGTCAGAAGAGAGTGCTGTGTGAAAGCAGTTGCTATGAGTTAGAGTTCTGTGTGATTTCTGTGAGAGAAGCAGAAGTCAGTTAAGTTCTGTATCTGAGTTGAAGGAGACTCAGCACTGTGTGTGAAAACAGTGACATTTAAGTCTGTGTTATAGGAGAAAATTACAAGCTGAGAGTCTAGGAACAAGTACAGTGAAAAGTGTTACAAAGTTGCCTATGAAATATCCCTGTCAGTAGAGAGAAGCTTGTGAGAGACACTAAGCCATTGTTCAAATCATTCCCAGTACTGTTTACATTGTTCACCCTCATGTTTATACTTTCGTTAAATAAATCCTATTTACTTCAAGTTTACCAGCTAAGTAAAGAATCCTTCCTCAGACCACATAGTACCACGAACGCCTAAGACCCAGGGTACACCTACCCAGTGATAGAAATATATATTATAGTAAGTGAATTGGAATTTATTAAAATTCCTGGTGGCAGCCGGATACCCAAAGAAAAATAAAACTAAAAGGGACACTTTAAAGTAAAAACAGACCTCCCCAGAGAAGAGGTCGTCACACTTCCTATGTTCATATATTTGTCTGCTAAGACAACCAAGGTAAGACAATGGTATAAAGTTGATTTCTTTTTGGTAAATCCTATTTGTTCAGGTCCAATTATTTTATTGGAATGAATCCAATCCAAGAGTTTGTGTTCCAAAAGTTTGGTGTATAACTTGCCTATTGTAGATAAACGACTAACTGGGTGAACATTTTCGGGGTGGTCGAATCCTCCTTTTTTATAAATCAAAATTATTATTGAGTTAAGCCACAACTTGGGAAATATTCCGTAATGATTAATAAGTGTGAATAGATTGGCCATGGTTTGAGCCCACCAATCAGCAAATTTTTGAAAAAGTTCCTCCGGGAGCCCATTTAGCCCGGGAGCTCTTTCTGGTTTCAAATTGGAAATTAATTCCCTGAATTCATCAACATCTTTATCAATGATTTGGATGAAGGGATAGAGGGAATGCTTATTAACTTTGCAGATTTTAAATTGGGAGGGGTAGCAAATACAGTAGAAGACAGAGTCAGGATACAGGATGATCTTGACAGGCTGGAAAACTGGGCTAAAAATGTAATGAATTTAAATGGGGATAAATGTAAAGTTCTGCATTTAGGTAGGAAAAATCAAATGCATAATTATAGCTTGGGAGAGACTTGTCTTGGGAATAGTATATGCAAAAAGGATCGAGGGGTCTTAGTAGACCATACACTGAACATGAGTCAGCACTGTGATGTGGTTGCTAAAAAGGGAAATGAAATTTTGGGCTGTATCAACAGAAGCATAGTGTCCAGATCATGCAAAGTGATGGTACTACTTTACTCTGCTCTGGTTAGACCTCAACTAGAGTATTGTGTTTGGTTTTCGGCACCACAATTTTAGAGGGATATAGACAAGCTGGATCATGTCCAGAGGAGAGCAACAAAGATGGTGAGGGGTCTGGAGACCAAGTCCTATGAGGACAAGTTGAAGGAGCTGGGTACGTTTAGCCTGGAGAGGAGACAACTGAGAGGTGATATGATAACCATCTTCAAGTACTTGAAGAGCTGTCACATAGAGGATGGTATGGAGTTGTTTTCTGTTGCTCAGAAGGTCAGACCAGAACCGACGGATTGAAATTAAATCAAAAGAGTTTTTTTTGCTAAACATTAGGAAGAACTTCCTGACAGAGTGGTTCCTCAGTGGACCAGGCTTCCTTGGGAGGTGGTGGGCTCTCCTCCTTTGGAGGTTTTCAAACAGATGCTAAATGGCCATCTGGCAGCAATGCTGATTCTGTGAACTTAGGCAGATCATGAGAAGGAGGGCAGGAAGGTTTGCATCAGTGCTTAGTTCTTGTGACCCTTTCTTACATACCCAGGGAAATGCTGCTTGCCACTTTGGAGTCAGGAAGCAATTTTTCTCCAGGCCGTTTTGGCCATGGATCCTGGAGGGTTTTTTTTTTGTCATCTTCTGGGCATGGAACAGCAGTCACTGCAGGTGTGGTATTTGTGAACTTCCTGCCTTGTGCAGGGGGTTAGACTAGATGACCCTGGAGGTTCCTTCCAACTCTGTGATTCTTTGAGTTCGTTTTTATTCTTTTCATGTATCTCATTGTGAGAACTTTACTGAAAAATCAGTCAGAAAGTTTCTAAATTAAACGGATCCAGCATTTCCACTGTAACTGTAGCTTATCCTAAATTCAATCATGAAATATAAAAAAAGATTTTGCTGGCAACAAAAGATTTTATTGGTAAATGTGGTAAACACAACACTTTAAGGTTCAATAATCAGGTACAGGGTTGTCTTTTACATAGATTGATAACACAAATGGGTGATTGGGAGGGGCAAGTTCTTAGATGCTGCCCTAATTCAGAGTGTTGGAAAATTACATACCTTGCAGTTGCAGAAGCTATAGTAGCCAAACAAGAAAATACCCAGGAAAGTGTGAGCAAGTGCACACTGCTATTGTCTGTAGCTAAATGGTCTCCTGGGATGAAGAGAAGATGTGAAGTATGTGGAAAGCTTTATATGGATGCACAGCATGACTGGTTTATATATGAAAAGGCCACAGGCATTAATTTCAGTTAATGATATGCAGCTATTTATACAAAAGTATTGAATATGTAGATGTATTTTTTGTTCATGTATATGCATATCTATTAGAAGTTAAGATTATGGATAAAAAGATGGTAAGTTATAGAAGGAGATCTTGTTAGATAATTACTTCTATTTGGAGTTTGGAAAATATTATAACTATAACCTAAGAGTAGTTCTTAAAGCAAGCATAACCTAGGTGAGATTATTATATTCATCAGCAAGTTCTTTCAGATCTACAATATTGTGGTGACATAGGCGCATGAAAGATTTGCAGAGGATGCTTTATTCACTGACTGTGAAGTGGACTGTGCTGTGATTAACACACCACAGGAGCGCTGATGGTTCATTTCTGCTACTCTGGAATAAAAGGCTTAAGGCTTTCAACCATGATGTTTAAATATGCTACTATTTTGGACAGGTCTCATGTTGTTTAATCACCAAATTAAGAGTTGGTGAGTCCCCAAGAGTGCCCATGAATTTGCATGCCGTTTCTCCCCTTTCTTTACAGGGACCTCCTCTTCTTTCCCTGAGTTTCTCAAATCACATTTTGTTCTCATATTAACCAGGATTGCCTCCAAATTATGGTTCACAAACAATGGATTTAAGTCATAGTTCAGAGCTAATTCTTTGTTAGTGCTATCTATAGTGTGCCCAATTTGCATATCACGCTAAACTGTGTTTGTGTGTGGGGGGGATCAATGCACAAGGGGAAGAAATTGAGTGCAAGAATGTATGTAAGAGTCCTGATCATTATTATTTGAAAGTCCAGCAGCAGCAGATATGCAGATATGCAGATATGCATAGTGCCAGCTAGTGCTAGTGTCATTAAACTACAGACCTAGAGACATAAATGCTAAACCTGATTTTAGCCATGTTCCTACGTGATTGCAAGACTCTGTGAAGATATCAGCTTGTTCCCTCGTCTTCTCAAGTGATAAATATGCCTATTTTAAAATGAGTTTCTTATTTAAAATATATTTAGTAGAACAGGCTGGCATAATTTTCCAAATGCATGTTGTTTGCAGCTCTTTCTCAGTCTGGAAACATCTGCAGCCCACCCAAGCTCATGAAAAAGTGGGTATGGGAGAATACCTGCTTCACTGCGACTGCATTGCTTCTCCTCTTCCTGGATGTAAAAGTGGAGAGTGGATTTGGCACCATTTTAAAAAGCCTGTTACATGACTTGCTGAGTAAGACTCCCTGTTAATTGTTCAGGGTTTGAAATCCCTGTGTGATGTTGCCACTGAACTCAGTGAACAGGAGGAAGGCTGGGGAAAGAGAGAGAAGGGGGGCATAATGGAAGTTGAGGATGGAGATACAGAGATGGAGTTACCCAAATAGGCTGGCATCTCCTAAGTAATTGGGGAAATTAGCTTTAAGGAGACAGAGCAAGAGGGGGTAATTGAGATTCTCCACCTATGTATATGGAGATTTTTCCCTTAAGTGAACTCTTGAAATAAACCAGGTGGATGGAAAGGTTTTCATTAAGAAAGAAAAAAACACAAAATGCACACAATAAGCACAGACAGATCTAGCTAAGAGAAACACATGGAGAAAAGGGGAGAGCGATTTTAGGGAAGAGTGATAATTACTGGTCTTGAAGTAGGTCCGTGGAATCAGCAAAATGGCCAGTGTTTCAAGAGAGAAGACAGAGAGCGCCTAACAAAGTGAGGGTTTATGTGAAGGACCCAAGGCAAGCACACACACACACTGCTGGAAAGTGGCAGAATGTACCCTGGGGCAGGTTGATGTATTTGCCAGAAAAACAATAGCTTAATGGACTTTTCTGAGGTGGACAATAGTGTGGGAGAGGTTTGATGACCGTGCAAGAACGTGGCAGGAAGGGCTAATGGGTTAGGTGAATAGAATTAAGTGTTGATTAACTGGGTAAGTGGGTGCAGTGGAAGTGAGGTAGAGTGTTGATTAGATTAGCCCAAAGGTGAGTGAATAGATCATGAGAGACCCATTGTCCCACAATTATGCATCTCTCTGAAGCTCTGAATTACCTTCTTAAATATATGCCCAGTCTTGTTTTCTGTCTGGCATCCATTTTGTCTCATTTTGGACCAGGCAGTGTCTTGCACTTATACATTTTGGGGTGTTGTGCGGATAGGTGGTTCTATCTCTATGCGCTACAAACTGCCCCTCTGCAAGAGGAGGGGCCTGACTGCTAAAAGTGGGATGAGGCAATGGGGGTAGGACATTTTTTCCCCTCCAGATTGTTAGCAACCCTAAATGAGGGGAGAAGTTGTAATGGAGAAGGGTACATAGAAAGCTGTGGTGCAGAGACAAAGAAAGCTCTATTCAGGAGCAGAAAGGGGGGAAAGAAGGCTAACTGAAAGACTAAGCTACAGAGACACCTGTGAGCAATGAAACCTGCATCAGCAGAAGTAATCTCCATGATAGATTCTACTATGCAGATGCACATTGGTATGTATCCATCCATACAGTTCTGAAAATGGTATTCTTCAGAAGTGATTTTCCCTAACTCTTCCCTCCAGCTGCAACCCCCACATCTTCCTTCATGCTGTTTCTGTGTATCTGCTGATCCCCAGGAAGAAAACATGTGGGAAGGAGAAGTGGGAAAGCCTTGCTCTGTGAAATCCATGGATGATTTGCATACATGGAATTAGATTTGCAATGGTTTTCCTTGAAAGAACATTTACTTATTAATTGATTAAAATATTTATACCCTACCTTTCCTCTTAGCTCAGAGATACTTGCCTTGTATCAGATCATACTATGAGTCCACCAGACATGATACTGCCTAAACTGGCAGGCTATGGCTTTCTAAGATCAGGCAGAGGTCTTGCACAATTGGCTATATATAAGATCACTTTCTGGAGAAAGATGGGTTAAAATATAAATACATAACTGGGGACGCTAATACTGATGGATTAATGTTACTGGATTCCTACTGTTTTATGTTTAACTAATATGTGTATATTTTATTGCTGTACACCGCCCTGAGCCCTGTTCCACGGGGAAAGGTAGTTTAAAAATCTAATGTAAATAATTCCAGACCAATTTAAGTTGCTAATTGAAGGGTTTACACCATAGGTAATAAGGCAAGATACCTTCCAGCACCTCATTAGGTGAGCTGGTAAAGGAATGGAATTGCCATCTCTCTGAAGCCATCAATGAGATTGCTCTCCAATGTCCTCTGAGAGGACCTGGTTGGCCACTGCGTGAGACAGGATGCTGGACTAGGTGGACCATTGGTCTGATCCAGCAGGGCTCTTCTTATGTTCTTATGTTAACTAAGGAGTAGGGACTCCACCACTGTTCCCTCTAAGCTGAGTTAGTGTGAGCTAGCTCACAGTTTTTGAGCCTCTGGCTCAAACATTTTTGTCTTAGCTCAGGAAACATGGCTCCAGAGCAAGCTAATTTATGCAGCAGGCAAATTGCTCGCTCACAACTTTAATGCCAGTAGCTCACAAAGTAGAAGTTTTGCTCATAAGACTCCACAGCTTAGAGGGAACATTGGACTCCACCCCGTGAGTCTACAACAACACACAAATATCGGGGGGGGGGGGAGAGACTGTTCCACTGTCTACTAAGCTGACCATATTCTCAAGACTCATCACCAATTTATATAAGTAAAGAATTCTTCATACCGAATTTATAACCATGATGTGGTGCTCCTAGAAAAGTTCAAATGTGGGTTGATCAAGTAAAGGCTTTAAAAGTGGAATGGGAATGATAATGTTGATGAAAATGGCAAAATCTAGTAGTAGAGAAGAAGTGATTGTCTGCATTTCAGATTGGATCTGAAGTACTAATGATAAAAACAAAGACGCATGGAACAGATACCATAATGGCCATATTATTAATATTATTAATGAGGAGGTGTGCATGCACACAAAAGCTCATACCTTGACTAAACTTTGTTGGTCTTAAAGGTGCCAGTGGGCTCAAACATCGTTCTACTGCTTCAGACCAACATGGCTACCCATCTGGATCCATATGATTAATGTTTGTATGCAATGCAAAGGCTGCGCGTTTCAGCAAATTTTAACAAAAATGGTGAGTGGATGTTTAAGTTATGGACAGTCAATACTTTTACATGGTTATCTCTCTTGGTGGCACTTATGGTTGCCAACAACCTGGGTAAAAATACCCTACCCCTTTAGTAAAGGCTTACTGTGTGGAGATGGGCACTAGCAGCTTTTCATGGCATTGAGGGAAATAATACTACCTCGTAAACAGTATCCCATTAAAAGGACAGGGCACTATTTTCTCCAGGCGGCTGGCTGGCAGCCCTAGGTATATCACAGTGCTGTCTTATGTTACTTCTTATGTCTTGCTTTTCTGATACACACAAAATACCAAATGAAAGGCATATTTCTAACCCTGTCACTTAGCTCCTATAAGGAATGCATTGTATTATCTCTATAGCAAAATACAGGAACACACAAATGAAGGGGGGATTCTGATTCACAGCATAGTAGTGAATAAGTTATCTTCAGTCTTTTCCATCTGCAGCCCCAGTCGGTGACATAGATCTTACTCTTAATAGTTTACCTTGTATTTCTTTTTTCTCTCTTCACCTCTCTCTCTCACTTGCTCTCCCCATCTCTCTTTTCTTGTCTATTAGAAAAAAAGAAAGAAAATGGTAATATAAAAGATAGCAGTGTAACCCAGATAAAGATCCTTATCCACCAGCTGGTCCGTGACCGAAGTTGCTCCTTGAATTGCTAAGTCATATTTTTCTGCATATCTGGGGATTTTCAGTAGGTATAGACTCTGACCTTGTCTATGGGAAGCCTGGTATTACAGCTTCATCCAGGGATTACTGTTAGCTATAACAAGCATGGACCCACAAGGAACTCATGGGGGAAGGGACGTTCCTGGTTGCAGCAGTGCCCCGCATTTCATTGGCTGCCCCCTCTCTGCCACCTCCACTGCTGCTTTGCTCACCAGTGCCCTCTGCTTTGTATCTCCTCCTACCTTGCCTGCCTCCTTTGGCAGTGGAGGGGGGGATGACAGCTCCTGCTCCTTCCTCCTTCCCCCCTGCCCACCTGCAGTCTCATCAGACTTCCTCATTCAGAACTCCGGAGGCATCTCCAAGACTGGCAATAATAATAGCGCTAATACATGGAAGAACACCCAGAACAAAAATCTTCAGCCTTCTCACACTGATTCATCAATCCCACCCAGTCTTTTGTCCCTTGAACATAGCCTGTGAAACCTCTCCTGATGAAGCAAAGCCATTTGGATTCCGGTAATATTCTTCGAATCTTCCCACCTGAATCTGATAGCAGTTTATTTTAAACCACCCAATAAAATTCAGACTTTCCCCACAGTACAATCACAATCCAGGGGGACCAAAACCTCCAGATGATAGGATAATCTACCTATAAAAGTGGCTTCGATTCCTGCTTATTGCCTGTGTGCACAGGACTCAAAAGAGCCTTTGGGCAGGTCTCAGTCTCTGCACTACTTCTTCAACCCCTGAACCCTGATCTCTGCCTCGGATTACTTGATGCAGCACCATTGTGAGCAGTGCTTCATCCCCCTCCATTGGATCCTCTCAGATTCTTCCTCCCATCAGGCTCAGGCTCATATACTTTCTCCCATTTGGCCTCCCTGTTAATCCTCCCTTCTAGAACTTAGGTAGTTTGATTGCACATTAGTTATGTGGGCATTTGCATTATAGTAGTAGTCTCTCCATTTCTCATCAGTTTTATACCTGTGCTGTATTTTTCCAATAAAAGTGAATTTGAACTTGTGACAAGTCAGGGGCTGATGGCCTACAGGTGTAATGAAGGCAGGGGGTGTGTGAGGTTCCTGCTGCTTCATTGGAAGAGTGTGGCTGATACAGGCCATGGTGGCTCAAGGGGAAGAATCCATTGAGGTTGAGAGCCCACAAGGACCGGAGAACAGGTGCAGCAGCACATGGAGAAGGGCGTATGGCTTGCCCAGAGGTGCATGTGTCTAACCCAGCACACAAAGGAAACACTCCAACATTAAGGGCTGTGCATGGGTACCTCAAGGTAACGTTGTGTCCCCATAGGTTTGTAAGAAATATCTCCCTTCTCTATACATGGCCTCAATCCAGGGATTTAAGTATCCACAGATGGAGTCATACTTTTCTTCCCAATGGCAATCCAAAGTAGCTTACAAGATTCTCCCTTTCTCTATTTTTATCCTCACAACATCCCTGCAAGGTAGTTTAGGGTGAGTGTGTGTGACTGCCCCAAGGTCACCCAGTGAGCTTCCATAGCCAATAAGCATTTGAACCTGAGTCACTCAGCTCCTAGTTCAGTGTTCTAACCACTGCACCATGCTAAGAGGTAATTCTTCAAATATTTATTTAATATTTATTTAAATATCTTTATCCCACTCCCTCCATATTGAGGACTCAAAGTAGTTCACAAGGTACAAAACTACAAATTTAAACTCAAATAAACAAGCCGACTGAAATCTGACCACATGTAGAAGGTGACGAGCCATGAGAACAGCCTGGGCTGGTGTTGCTTCTGCTGGCAAGAGCCTTTGGCCAAGCCTATGTTTTAAGGTACCTGCCAAAAAAAGGAGGAGCAAATGCTAAACCCAGAATCAGCAGGCTCCAATCTTCCTAATTTTCTTGCTCCTTTCTGAATATATTCAGATTTTCAATAGTTGGGGCTCACTAGCAAGGATTTGTGACCCAGTGCTAAGAGAAGATAAACAGCACGGTATCATCTAACTAGACAGATTCAAAATAAGTCAATCATGAGAAACACCACATGTGCTTTAGTGGGGATTGAAGAAGGATGGAAGGAGACAGAAGCCTGAGTTTACAGCTTTCTGGCAAGAAACATACTTTTGGAGACACTGATGCTCCTTTAAAGACTGACAGGGTCTGTTTGGGTACTTGCTTCCTCCCCATCCTCAGCCTGGTACATTTGTAATTAAACATACTATAAAAACATCCTAAGTCACCATAAGT